>NC_044917.1:12577414-12719846 GCF_003576645.1 Ipomoea triloba | reverse complement strand
TTTTCCCCCCCCCCCCCCTAGAATTTACATTTTCTCTTTTGGGACCAACATCTTCTTCGCAGTGGCGGAGCCAAAAATCTTCTCCAGTGGGGGCGGCGAAAGATTAAAACTAACGACATATTTTGAAAAAGAAAATGAAAAACTTAGATACCAAATCATAAATATTGTTGACTAGTGATGAAAAATCAAAATACATCAAGATAAAAAAATATTTAAAGCAAAATATAAAATATAATTAATTTGATAAAATAGTTTGAATGAAAAACACATTATAAATCATTCACCTCACTATCAATATTTAAAAAAAAAAAAAAAGAGAGAAGAAGTCACAATGTTACAAATAAAAAATCCAATTAGAATTCACACTATTAATATTAAAAAATGTCAAAAACAAAATTTCACTCATATCACTATTAATAAATTTTTTTTTTAAAAGCCACCATGTTACAGATAAAAAATCCAATTGAAATGTATTAGAAAATTCAGAAAGCTAAACTGGATATTGTAGGGTTCAAACTATTGCTCATTTCATGGTAAATTATTGCCTTACCATATAAGCCAACTTAACCTTTTGTTTAAATCTTGGTATAACTAATATATATATACATTATATGGGGTGGGGGCAACTGCCCCCACTGCCCCCATTGTGGCTCCGCTAATGCTTCTTCGCATTCGCGTTCTTCTTCGAAATAATTTTCTCACTCTATTCTTTACTCTTATTATGGTTTAACTTATACCATTTTTTTAAAAAAAATAAAATTACAAAAAAATGGATCAGGTTTTATGGGTCAGACGACCAGTCGGCGTCCATGGCATCGCTTGGCCGACGCCGGAACTCGCCTCACCCTTTTAAGGCGAAGCGAAACCTCCAGGCGTCCTGTCTCCATCGACAGGATACCAAGGCGTCGCCAAGGTCATGCCGTGATAACTATGGTTGCACAAACCATTAAGGCCGAGCGCACATGTCCAAAAAAGTACCACATTCAAGAAAAAAATACACTTAGACTTTTGTACACACCAAACGTCACAAGCGCAGACACCTACGCACCACATATTAATTAAAATTCCGAATGAACTTACTCGTGATGTCTTCTGCCATGTGTAAACTCTAGACGACTGACTATCATTGTTTATTTTAGACTTTACCTTATCTCTTTTGGGACCAACAATTGGTATCAGAGCGCGTTGTCTAATTGAATCAACTTGTTCTTGACTGCTAGGCAGATCCAATTTACAAGTATGTGTTATTGGATTAATTCTTTCATATCTCACGTGAAGATGAAGAAAGACTTAGCACAAAATTTATTATTTTCACTTGACTTGATAAATTTGATGATTGGAAAGTTCGCATGCAGGTACATTTACCCGCATTACACGATGAAATGTGAGAAGTAATTTCCAATGGTCTGATCGAAATATTGAAGGCTAACACTGCATTTGTCCTATCACCAGACGCTCCTCAATACGTACAAAAGCTAAAATCGGAGTGGATGTCTGACGATGGAATACATAATAATCTTGACAACATTGCCAAGGATATTCTATTCAAAGCCATAGAAGATACTATCTTCCCAAAGATTTGAAAATGGGCAACTATAAAGGAAATTTGGGAAACTCTCATCAAGATCGGAGAAGACGAAAAATAAGAAAATGACAATAAGCTTATAATCGCCATGAAGAAATTTGAATACTTTAAAATGTTTTCAAATGAAAGTATTTCAGATATGAAGGCAAGAATTATCAAAATTCTTGGAGAAATTAATGATCTTCATAAGATCATTAGTCAGAAGGAAATCAATCTCAAAGTACTACGTGGACTACCATCCGTATGAGACATAAAAGTCACTGACAAGCCTACAAGACTATTTGACAAGAATTCAAATTTAAGATTGTCTTTTTCCAACAGACAATTTCTCAAATACCTATATAAAGATGAAGATCTGAAGATGCAAGAAGCAAGGGGGGACTACACGAACCAATCTTACAACACAAGAGAAACACGAAGCACTTTTCATATCTAACAATTGGTTTAGATCTTACAAAGAAATATTCAAGTGCAAAATCTTCATCTTACAGAGATGTACAATTCATTGAAGAATCTATCAAGAAGTCTCAAAGTTGGAAGCAAGGAAATTTTTTTTTTTGACAAACAAGTGGTTTCTCTACCGGAGTGTAGAAATGGGATTGTCACAAGAGAGTGTGAAATCCTAGTGCAGTGCTAGAGGCACTGGTTGAGGCGTAACTAGTGTGGGTTTGATGATCAAAACACTAGATTATGGAAATAGTGTTAGAGGCACTGGTTGGGGAGTGATTAGTGTGGGCTTGGTGATCAAAGCGCTAGATCACGGAAATTCATTGTATCTTGTATCCAAGGAGTGATGGATATAGTGAATTCATCCTGGAGATAGGAGAGAGTGAAGTAGGAGGATTACATACACCTCTGAACCACTATAAATTTCTTTTTTTGCTTTATTTCTATATTATTTATTTATGTTTGCTTGATTCACACGTGAAACACACACTGCACATTATTTATATTCGATTGTACACAAGACACTGAAAAATTGTTAAGTGGTTTGGTTTTAATATTGACTTAGCAAGAATTTGAATTGGAGTAAAGTCTATTCACCCCCCCCCCTAAACTTTACCTTATCTCTTTTGGGACCAACATCTTCTTCACATTCGCGTTCTTCTTCGAAATTATTTTCTCTCTCTATTCTTTACTCTTATTAGGGTTTAACTTATACCATTTAAAAAAAAAGGATTGGGTTTTACGAGTCGGTGTCCATGGCGTCGCTTAGACGCCTGGCCGACGCCGGAGCTTGCCTCGCTCTTTTCAAGCGAGGCAAAGCCTCCAGGCATCCTATCTCGACCGACAGGACACCAAGACGACGTCGTGATAACTATGGTTGCACAAACCATTAAGACCAAGCGCACATGCTCAAAAAAGTACCACATTCAAGAAAAAAAAAACACTCAGACTTTTGCACACACCAAATGTCACAAGCATACACACCTATGCACCACATACAAATTAAAATTCTGAACGAACTTAATGGCGACGTCTTCTGCCATGTGCAAAGTCTAGACGACTGACCATGATTGTTTATTCTATACATGGAAATTTTTTTAAAATTACAAAATAAAAATCTATAAGTATTTCTTACCAGGGATAAGATCACTTAAAATATGGAAAAAATTCTATTTCATTTATAACCAAAATCAAGCAGCATAATTAAATTACTATTCCACCATTTTGTATTATTTTTACCCTAATATAATTGGTATTTTAATCTAAATCATAGCCAATAATTCCAAATTTTTAGATGGTTAAGATCAGTGGCGGATCCAGAAAAATGTTCTAGTGGCCAGTAGAGGCGAAAACATAAAAGAGATAACACCAAGTTGCTCCCATGGAAGGTTGTGTGTTTGAGCCTCAACGATATTGACTATTTGTGTTTCAATAGGTTGAGAAAGTAGTAATGAACATAAATTGCATTGTAATATAACGGTAGTACTAAAAAAAATGAAATACTTAAAAGGAATATAGTCATAAATATTGTTGGATATAGACGAAAAATAAAACACATCAAAACTTTATACAAATATTAATAACAATATATGAAACATAATTAATTTGATAAAATAATTCAAATAAAAAATACATTATAAATTACACATCTCACCAGAGAATGGGAAAAACATTAAGAAGGCTCTAAATAAAATCACGCTGCACAGCCCTTTCCTAAGCAAAAAGGCTAATCCATCCATTGTTTAATTGTGTCTATTTTCATATATATACTGAATATACATTGTTTGATAGTATACAAACTAATATATTTTTATTTATGGAATACCCTAATTTTTAAATACCTTAGTTAAGTTGTTAGTAATTTTTGATGAGAAATAAAGTGTCTAATAAGTAACTCAATTACCTCATCTTTTAGCTATTGGAGATACAGCGTATCAAACCCTGTGCCTCTCGCATGCAAAGCGAGCGCTCTACCATTTGAGCTACATCCCCTACTATCACTTTTATAGTCAAAATGATATGTATATCTAATAGAGAAAGAAGTTTTTTTTTAAAAAAATATTAAAAACTACTCTATCAGAGCCAGGTTTTGATCCTAGGACCTGTGGGTTATGGGCTCACCACGCTTCCGCTGCGCCACTCTGATTTTACTTTTTTTTTAACTATTATAAATGTATTTAACTCTCTGGAGAAGTATTTCCCAATTGCTTCACTTGTTTAGCTATGAAGGTAAACACAATTACTACACCAATCATTTAATTATTACGAAATACTCCCTCTGTCCCATTTTATCTGTCCTACTTACTATTCGTTGGTCAAACCAACTTTTTCTTCTTTGTTTATTTTCTTTAATATTTTTTTACTTATTTTTAAATTTAGTTTTTTTTGTGTGTGTTTAATAGTACTTTTAATGTAGTTTCTAAATATATAAATTTTGTATACTAATACTAAATTTAATATTAGAGCAAATTGCCATTTTAGTCTACTGACTATAGGGGTCTTTTTAATTGCAGTCCACAACTTTCAAAACTGTTAACTGCATACCATGACTATTCAATTTTTATCAAATTTAGTCACTCCGGCCAAATTCGCCGGAAAATTCTAAACCCTAAAATAATGAGGGGTATTTTAGTAATTTCACATGTTTATTCTTCATCTCCGGCGTTCTTGCGCTTTTCCGACGACACCTTCGCGATGAACAGAGTAGTAGACGGCGGTGTTCTCCCTCCAGCGTAGCGTCAGCATCCTCTGTAGCAAACTAGAGCATGTAGATGTGTTCTCTCTGAGCAACTTCGACTAGCGGCAGCTTTGGTTCCTCTCCGGCGGAACAATGGCGACCTTGGCTCTCCTCCAGCGACGAACAACAGTGGCCTCCTCTCCGGCGATCAACATCCTTCCTCATCTCTATTTTTCCTGGCGGCGACTATGAGCAGCGGTGGAGCGAAGAACCAACAGTGTTATCCGGCGATCCTTCCCTTCCCCGTCATGCGTAAGCAGCGAGCTTTTGGCGGCGGCGCAATGCAGCAAAACCATGGCAGTTGCGGGCTGGATTTCTTGTTAAGTTTGAATTTTTATTTGCTTCAAGTTCCATCTTTTTGAAATTACATCCAAAAGGCAAGAACCAGCAGATGGTCCACCGGAGAAGAAGAAATTCGACGGAGAAGAAAAAAACAGACATGAAATGACTAAAATACCCTCATTATTTTAGGGTTTAGAATTTTTTGGCAACATTTGGCCGGTAATTTGGCCGGAGTGACCAAAATTGATAAAATTTAATAGTCATGGTATGCAATTAACAGTTTTGGAAGTCGTGGACTGCAATTAAAAAGACCCCTATAGTCAGTGGACCAAAATGACAATTTGCTCTTAATACTATTAAAAATTGAATTAAAAATATCTTCAGTCAAGCCTCGTTAACCGAACCAGACACATAATATTTATTACCTGAGATAATGTTGATAACTAAAAAACTAATAAATAATTTCACTTGGCAAGTAATTGTAACTTGAATTCCATATTTCCACTGCTAATGTTAGGAAAATGCTTTGTTAAACTCTAATGCACATGATAATGTGTCTATCTTGAGTTTTGCTTGTACAAAGATTTAAGATCAATTATTATTTTTTATTTAATTATATCATAGTATAATTATTTTAAAATAACATCGAATAAGGTTAAATGTTAAATTATGACAATAATATATCTATTAATCCTTACAATAGTGTACTTTAAGGAGAAACATGTCTTACAATAATTTTTTTCTCTCTTTTGCATAGGATGAAATTAATGCACTTGAATTTTAGGACCTTGAACCCGAACCTCACTATTACCCCCCTCAGGTTCAACAGGGACCACAACTAAATTCCTTGACCTTTTTCGACGCGAACCTATAGTTACAAACAAATACATTGAAACACTTATAAACTGCAAAAGATTCGAGATTAGAATGCATCACTGTAAATTACAACTCACAATACTTAGATGCATGAAGGAAAACCTTAAAAAGTGTTGTATCGAAAGGTACATTTTTAATATACTAAAATTACATTATTTGCGTAGTGAATGTACGTTATATAAATTATTGTACTTTTAGTACTTAAATAATGTACTTTCTCTTAATACAAGCTAAATTTTTAATATATTAAAAGTACATTATTTCTATACGAAATATACATTATTTGATAGTATAAAAAATAATATACTTTTATTTATGGTCTACCCTAATTTTTAAATACCTTGGTGAAGTTGTTAGTAATTTATAATGAGAAATTATGTACTGAATATACATTGTTCGCTAGTATACAAAATAATATATTTTTATTTATGGTATACCCTAATTTTTAAATACCATGGTGATTGGTGAAGTTGTTAGTAATTTTTGATGAGAAATAAAGTGTCTAATAAGTAACTCAATTACCTCAGCCCAACTATCGAACCTTGTGCCCCTCGCATGCAAAGAGAGTGCTCTACCATTTGAGCTACATCCCCTACTACCACTTTTGTAGTCAAAATGATATGAAAAATATTAAAAACTACTCTATCAGAGCCAAGTTTCAATCCTAGTACCTGTGGGTTATGGGCCCACCATGCTTCCGCTGCACCACTCTAATTTTGCTTTTTTTTTTTAACTATTATAAATGTATTTAACTCTCTGGAGAAGTATTTCCCAATTGCTTCACTTGTTTTGCTATGAAGGTAAACACAATTACTACACCAATCCTTTAATTATTACGAAATACTCTCCCTGTCCCATTTTATCTGTCCTACTTACTATTCGTTGGTCAAACCAACTTTTTCTTCTTTGTTTATTTTTTTTTACTTATTTTTAAATTTAGTTTTTTTTGTGTGTTTAATAGTACTTTTAATGTAGTTTCTAAATATATAAATTTTGTATACTAATATTAAATTTAATATTATTAAAAATTGAATTAAAAATAACTTCAAGAGTTAATACCACAAATGGTCCTCTGACTATTGGGGTAGTACTCCTTTTAGTACTCGACTTTCAATTCGACCACAAATGGTCCTCTGACTTTCATTTTTGACCACAAATAGTCCTTTTGTTAAAATTTCTGTTAAATAGGTGTTAAATCTAGGGGTATTATCGTCAAATTGATATATATAATGTTCATAAAATAAAAATGTTTATAATTTTTCACCAACAAGCATAATTGAAACAATTAACAAATATAAATACTCATAAATAAAAAGACAATACACTTTATTCTCGTAATTATGCGTACAAAATTAAGATTTAATATTAGAGCTATCTATTTTAATTTAACCAACAGACTAAAATGGAAGATTTTTTTTAAAAAAAATCTTGCTTTCATCATTTTCATGGTTGTTCATACATGGTCGATTAATAATTTTCACTTTTCATTAATCGATCAAACATTTTGTTTGGGACATAACTGAAAGCTGCTACCGTTGAATTAATATAATTAATCAAGTACAAATTGCGAACATTAATCATGGATTTTTATTTAATTTGTTCATTTATATAAGTTCTCACGTCCATTTTATTTTTATATTTATTAACTTAATGTTTGAAATTAATTATGTTGTCATATAATTCTAAAAAAGAATTAATCATAATAATATTAATCAATTTGACGATATTACCCCTAGATTTAACACCTATTTAACAGAAATTTTAACAGCGGACTATTTGTGGTCAAAAATGAAAGTCAGAGGACCATTTGTGGTCGAATTGAAAGTCGAGGACCAAAAGAAGTACTACCCCAATAGTCAGAGGACCATTTGTGGTATTAACTCTAACTTCAATTAAGCCTCGTTAACCATATATATATATATATATATATATATATATATATATATATATATATATATATATATACCCTAGGAGAAAACTAAAAACCAATCTTGACCTTACATTTGGTAAAAATCGAATGGATCATATCAATTTTTTTTTTAAATATGGTAGCATTTTCTTAATTATTGTCAACTTCACTTTCCAAACTTGCATACTTAAATATGCAATCTTTAACAACTAAATATATAAGCTTTGATAGATGCACTCGCCAGAACCCTAAGGAAACCCTAAAGCTCTCCTCCCTTCTCTCCCGTCTCTGGTCAGTACATGCTCCACCGCCGGCCTCCGGCCGGAGCTCTTATAGAGCTTTGAGCCGGTGGTATTGCGTCACTTCTTCCGTCCACCGTATCAGCCTTCCATCTCCTCCGCCACTATTCTCTTCTTCATCATCTTCCGTGAAGCCGCAGCCGCCACCTTTGCTCTCTCCCTCCTCCGCCTCTTCCTCCCAGGACCGAACCGCCCAGCACCGCCGCGACCTCGCGCCTCCAGCGCACCGCGACCACACAAAGAGCACCCGCCACCGCCCTTATCCGACAAACTGCTGCTGATTTCCACCTCTGTATCTCCTCCTTCTCCGTTGCCTTCTCTCCCGCCATTGCCTGCCACCTCTCACCACCCCGCCGCCGCCGCCGTATCTCACCACCACCGCTGCCTTCTCCTCCCTCGCCAACTTCCAGCAATAAAATAATATATCTATATTTATAATAAATTAGTGGTTTGTCTCCCTCTGCATTTATTGCAGTTATTGTGTTTTTCCTTCTCGTTATTTTACGAGGTTCGTTTTGGAGTGCTTCAAGATATTTATGGTCAAGATTTGTGTGATACTCATCCTGGGCGGAGTAGATGACAATGAAATGCCTCTCCTGAACATCAGTTCAGTCGCAAGGATACCCACTGATGAACCGTACCTTCAGTTGAGAAAAATGTCAATGGACTTCAGTAAGAAAATAAAGTCTCAGGTGGTTTGCAAGTTGTTCTATCCAGAGGTCGACTTGTACACATTCTGCAAGGCCATCAATCATTTGACTAAAGTTTTAAGGTTCTATAAGGATCAAAACTCTCTTGTAACACAATCTACGAATCTAAGTTTTATTAGCTTAACTAAGAAATTTAGTTCTATGTCAGATTGTATGGAATGGCTTTACATTCCGTTGAACCTTGTATTTGTTTCTAATGTTTATTAATGAAGCTTTATTGATCAAATATATATATATATATATATATATATATATATATATATATATATATATAAAAGCTTTGATAAATTTTAAAAAATCAATGAAATGGTTAAATTTTAAATCTAAACAGTAAATGATAGACCCTAAGCAGTAAAAGTGAACCCCTAAATTAACAAAACAAAAAAACGCAGTCATAAACTTTAAATAAATCTAAACCCTAAGTGCAATGCACTTTTGCATTTTTGCATTTTTGCAAGTACAATCTTTTAAGACTAAATGTGAAATATGTTAATACTAAATGTGCAAACTTGACTCTTTGTGCTTCAACAGGTTGAGAAAAGTATAGATGAACAAATACTACAATGTAATAGAGTCAGTTGTATTCAAAAAAAAAATGTGCAAACTTGAAAAATTCAGAGAAGTACATATTTTAGTGTTCAAGTTTGTATAGTAAAATTAGTAATAATTACAAAAATACCACCACATTTTTTTAAAAAAATTTGGTCTGCTTGATTTTTCCAAGTATTACACTAAGATTGGTTCTTAGTTTTCCTGTAAAGACTTGCCTATATATATATATATATATATATATATATATATATATATATATATATATATATATATATATATATATATATATCTATAGGGTTGAGTTCTAGTGCATAGAATTATTTTTCCTGTAAAGAATTATTTTTTTAGTATTTTAGAATTATTTTTCAATTTAATTTTTTGTGTTTAATAGTATTTTAATATAATTTCTAAATATATAAATTTTATATAATAATACTAAACTTAATATTATAAAAAATTTAATTAAAAATAATTTTAGTCAAATTCCGTTAAACAAACTAGACACATAAAATGAGACGGAGTGAGTAAATTTTATTTTTTTTTCAAAACAAATGTTTTAAATCAAGAGTCAATTCAGATGTCGGACTTTAGGCGATTATGATGATATTAAAAATATAAATTTGAATAAATATAAACACAATAATAACTAACAACTATTAGGGGTAAATTAGACTTTTAAAACAAAAATGCAATAAACTATTCGAAGTAATTTTTTCGTTTTTCAATTTATTGGCATCAATAAGATGAGCTAAAAGATGTTACCAAGTACTTCATATTAGTTGTTTGACTAGTCAAACAGATAAAGTTGGTCAAACAAATCATACTTTAGCTGATAAACCATTTTCCAAACACCCCATAAAATAATCTTATTACATTCTTATAATTTCACATAATGTAATCTTATCACTCTCTCATTTTATAAACTAAACAAGCCTTAATAGAGTGTTTGGTTGGCATGAATTTAGATTATGGTTGGTAAGAAATCATTTTTCGAGTTTTCAGTGTTTGGATGTGCCTGGCAAATCAAGTCAACGGAATTCATTTTTCGTTAACTTATGAAAATATGGTTGTTTTGGAGGAAAATGACTTCCGCCAAATTTTGGAGAAAGTCATTTTCCACAGACCAATCACAACCTTGGTTTCCACCAGAAACTAGAGATTTTTTTTAATAAATAACATTATTTTTAATATTATTATAAATATCTTTATATTCTTTAAGACAATTAAAATGTTTATTATACAATTCTACTCATTTTACATAAAATGAACCAAACACACCAATGCAGTTTTCTAGAATGCAGCCAAGCGCAGAAAATGAAACTATTTTCTGAAAAAATTACTCATTTTCCATAAAACATTTTACAGAAGTCATTTTTCTGGTTTTCAAACACACCATCAATGTCAATGCAATTCCATGAAAAGGGAAACTACATTGTTTGGTTGGAGGGAATTGCAGTTCAATGGAATTCCAATTCCCTCAATTGAATGAATTGCAATTCATCAATAAAAAGAAAGGGAAAATGAAGAAAATGACATATTTGCCCTTGAGTATTATTATTAATATTATTACACAAGGCGTTTTAGTCGTTATATCAGATCACTTCTTCCATTTCTATTCCCAATAATTCTATTCTTCCATACCAACAATGTAATTTGAATTGAGTTAATACCCAAAATGATCCTCGACTATAGTAGTTTTTTCTCAATTTCGTCCTAATCGACTTTGGTGACCTAATGTAATCCAGACTTTTGTGTTTTTACTCAATGTAGTCCTTCGTTTGTTATTTTGTTAAATTGGTGTTAAATAGATGGACAATTCGATAATTTAAATATTGTTTTTTTTTTAATTTATTTATAATGATTAAATAAATCGCTCATCTTTTATGAATTGTCCCAGTAATTTCAATAGAACTTTTTTATGGATTACGAATTGTCCAGTAATTTGAATATTTACGGATTACTTGGACAATTTGTAAAAGAGTGGTGATTTATTTAATTATTATAAATAAATTAAAAGAGATGTCAATATTTAAATTACTAAATTGTCTCTCTATTTAACACCAATTTGACGAAATAACAAATGGAGGACTACATTGAGCAAAAACACAAAAGTCTGGGATTACATTAGGTCACAAAAATCGTTTAAGACGAAATTAAAAAAACCACTATAATCGATAAATATTTTGGATATTAATTCATACCTTATTTCCACCAAATTACAATTTGTTTCATCATATTTCTTCTTTCTAACCAAATGTCAACAGTTGACTTCACTGAGGCTCGAATCCACTCTTATAATTCATGTGGAAGTGTTAATCAGGACACCGAGTGCCACTAGACCACAAGATAATTGAATTGAATTTAAATCTTTTAAAATATTATCGTTGCATTAATTAGGTTAAAAAGTAAAGATATTTTAATTAATTAATTAATTATATGAAAGAAAGAAAAAACGTAGGGACTCGTACAAAAGAATCAGTTGTCCATATCCGTAATCCGATGCGTATTGCTGAGTAGACTCTGAGGCAGAAAAGTACAAACCTCCATTCACTATACTTTCCTTTCACGATTTCGGACTTTTTTTTTTTTAAATTACTTTTTAGATTTTATTTTGCTGCCTCGAAGTTCTCACTCCTCTCTCTCTAGCGGACTTTCCATTGCTCGGTGTTTGAGATCCATTTTTCAGGTATTATTATGTAATTAAGTTCAATTACTCATCTTTACTAAAATTAACAAGTTTCTGCTTTTACTCATGGCATTTACTAGCTCTAATTGACTCTGCTTAGAGTTAGTTAATTCAAACTGTTTTTTAGGTTTGTATCATGATTTGCAGCTCAGAATCTTGGGTTGAATGTGGATTAAGAGGCTCTAATAGACTTGCTCCTGTTGCTGTTTCGTGATTGTTTTAGTTAACTCTCAGTTTACTTAAGTTTTGATTTGGTAGGTTTCTGAGATTGGCTTTGTCGTTAGTTTTGGTAAAAAAAAAAATTGGGTTTTGGGTGCTCTTTACTATTTAGCATGTAAAATGTGCATTCTCCATAGTTGAAAAACACGAAATCTGGTCAAATGGAGTTCTTTGATCAGTTTGATGGAAATGGAAAGCATTATGGTTTTTTAAAATTCTTTTTGTGTGTGCGTGCACTTTAGCTTGTATGCTTGTATCTTTGATATTTAAGCCTCTGATGGATTATCTTGCATTTTTTTTGTTGCAGTGTTCAATTGAGTGGATTGTGCAAATGGATAGCAGAGGAGGTGGTGCCAGTGATAACCCTCTAAGAAATTACAGGATTGGAAAAACTCTTGGCCATGGTTCATTTGGTAAGGTGAAAATTGCTGAACATTTGCTGACTGGACACAAAGTGGCTATCAAGATACTTAACCGCAGGAAAATGAGGAGCCCTGACATGGAGGAAAAATGTATGAAGTAACACTTTAACCAATATTTTTTTAAAGAAATTTGTGCTTGATTTGAAGATTTTTTATTTTTTGTATAAGAATTTGTGTTCTATGGCATTTGGTGCTTTTCTCTTTCCATGATGTGTTTTGATATAGTGGTTCCTTCACCTTTGGAAATTTGAAAGCCTTCTGCAAAATTTCTAAAATGTTTGTGATATCTTGCAGTAAGAAGGGAAACAAAGATATGTAGATTATTTGTGCACCCACATGTTATACGGCTCTATGAGGTCATAGAGACACCAACTGACATATTTGTTGTCATGGAGTATGTGAAGTCTGGAGAGCTATTTGATTATATTGTAGAAAAGGGCAGATTACAAGAGGATGAAGCTCGTAGTTTCTTCCAGCAGGTAGAATTTCCTTTTATTAGATTTTCTTAATTACAGTGTATAATACTATAATAAAAGCAATCTGATGGAATGGAGGTATAAGCTTGTTTGTAATTTAAATGCTGTATTGTTTTTTTCATACTTATGCCATGGTCATTTCATTGCAATCAGATAATTGCTGGGGTAGAATACTGTCATAGGAACAGGGTGGTTCACCGGGACCTCAAGCCTGAAAACCTGCTATTGGATTCCAGAGGCAATGTGAAGATAGCTGATTTTGGTTTGAGTAATATTATGCGAGATGGCCATTTTCTTAAGACAAGTTGTGGGAGCCCAAATTACGCAGCTCCAGAGGTGTCAAATCCATGCAATGCATTTTGTAACATAATTGCTGACTCACTAAATGATGCAGCTAATTGAATCACTGAATTTGTTCTCTGAAACCTTTCTGCAGGTTGTGTCTGGTAAACTTTATGCTGGTCCTGAGGTAGATGTTTGGAGTTGTGGTGTAATATTATATGCTCTTCTTTGTGGCACTCTTCCATTTGATGATGAGAACATTCCTAACCTTTTCAAAAAAATAAAGGCAAGACTACTGATCATCTTTTTGTTCAATTTCAAGAGATTACAGCAATTGACAATATTTAACTAATGGCTGTTTGTGTGGTCAATAACATTGTCATTCAGGGTGGTTTGTACACTCTTCCAAGTCATTTGTCAGCTGGAGCTAGAGATTTGATCCCACGAATGCTGGTTGTTGATCCTTTGAAGAGAATAACTATACCTCAAATTCGTCAGCATCATTGGTTCAAGGCTCATCTTCCTCGCTATTTGGCAGTTCCTCCACCTGATGCAATGCAGCACTTAAAGAAGGCTTGTTCTCTCATCCATGATCTGCTTGTGTCAATCATTCTAGTTTACTTTTGCTAGTTTGACAGTTAACACTCTTCAATGGAAATCAATATTTTTCATTCAGTATTCCTTACGCATAATGAATGAGGCAAAATATAATCTCTTTTTGACAGTCTCCAAATCATTTCTCCCATTTTGGTTTTCCAAGGTTGAGAAAAATTTATTAGTTTTTCAAATCTCAAGCCAAGAAATTAGTTGTTCATATTGAAGTAATAAACAACTAACAACTGTTTAGAAATCTGTTGGACTGGAAATATTGAATTTATTTTTCATCTAATGGGCTCCTTCCCCTTATTTTAACCTTTTGCAGTTTAAACTTGATTGTTCATACTCTCCCTTCATACATGTGTGGATTTTAACATAAGCTTGCCACTTACCCCTATGCAGATTGATGAGGAGATACTGCAAGAAGTAATTAGAAAGGGATTTGACAGAGGCCAGCTACTAGCATCTCTGCAAAATAGAGAACAAAATGATGTATACTGCTTGGAGCCAATTACCTTGCAATTTTAAATTTTGGTTCATTACATTTTATTCTCTTTTGTTTCCCTCCATGTAAATATGCGTTGCTAGAGAATAAAAAGAAGAAAAAAGAAAAAGGGGGAAACTCTGAACTGGCTGTGTGATATCCTACTTTTTGACCTTGAATTTTGGCCACATCACTAAATCAGTCAGTTCTCTGTGTATATCTTTTCACTTTCTGGGCTTATTTCAGATGCATATAATCACTTGAGGAACAGTTTGGAACAATATTCAGCTAATACTCATGACAAGATTTAAGTAACCATAACTAATTTCCTTCCAGTCAGTAAGAGAGAATAATGGAAAGGAAGAAAGAGAAATGATAGGTAGCCCCATACTATTTTTCTTCTCTGAGCTGTGTCTTACTTTAATTTGTTCAGGCTACTGTTGCATACCACCTGCTGTATGATAGCCGATCCATTGTTTCTGGTGGCTATCTGGGAGCTGAGTTTGAGGATTCAATGGTATGCCCTTCATGAAGTCCTTTAGTACCTTGAATTTCTTCCATTTTCATTCAGCAGCACAACATTAATTTTTTTTCAGTGCTATCCTCTACATTTTGGTGTAGCATGACTTGTCGCCCTTTCTGCTTCAGTCCTTTATTTGTAATTTTTTTTGGTATCAATTCTTTTCCTTTCACCTAAATGCATTCAAAACTGACAGTTTCAACCATATCGGTTTTTTATTTTATTTTATTTTACTTGTGTTTCCTCAGGAGCCTTTTTCCCCAGGATTGTTTTCAAATATTGACTCTCAGATGTCTGTTGGCCATGGACTTTCTTATGAAATAAGTTCAAGACCATTGTCGTCAAGAGAGAAAAAGTGGCTTGTTGGACTTCAGGTTAGTAGTCATTTTGTATTCAGACTAGAGTAGTTGACCTTAAGCCCTAAACTCCTAACAACTACAGAGTACAGACAGACTTGTGCAAGTTTTCCATTTACATTATTTAATATTGGATGGTAGAACGAAAATGTCTCAGAATCTATATGTTTCTATTGGAGTTCAATTTTCAGTACCATAAATGGCAGCATCTTTTAAATCCATAATTATTGTTATAATTGATTGCTTTCCAGTCCCCGGCAACTCCACAAGAGATAATGACTCAAGTTCTGCGAGCCCTGCAAGAATTGAATGTTCGGTGGAAAAAAATCGGACACTATAATATGAAGTGCATGTGGTGCTATTCGCATAATCCAATTCGTACTACAACCAACAATTGTATGAGTGATGACTGTATTACTGTTAGTCAAACTGCTGCAAATGCAAATGGTCTACTGTCTCAAGTTGTGGTCAAGTTTGAAATGCAGGTACTCTAAGCTCTTTTTCTTAGTCAACCATCTTGCACCAGCTGCCACTCTAAACACAAACTATCTTAAGTATCACTTATATCACTAGTATCTTGTTAATCTTCTTACATCTACTGTGGTCTGGATACAAAATCTTAATTGTTGTTAATCATCCTTTTCTGATTAGAAATGAAATAGGACAATTTTGTGATTACTAGTTTGGATTTCCCAATGTTTCCCCCTAATTTGGTCCCTCCACATTCTTAACTTAGAATTATTTGAACAGGTTGGTGAATTATTTTAGATAGGTAGGCAACCTGAGGTCCTATTTCTTGTATTGTAGCAATTTTTACATCTCTTAATGAAATCAATTTAATAGTATTTCGGGGTAACCTGGCCAAGTTGGTTGATACAAACTTGTAACCACAAGGTCACGAGTTCGAATCCTAGCCTTTTTGGTTTGAGCCGATCAACTATGGGTAACCTAGGCTAGTTTACCTCCTTGTGGTCCTTTGTCGGCTAGGGTCACAAGGCGGGGTTTATCCCGTGCACATCCTTAGGTATCTTTACTTCCCATGGACCTTATCCATCTCATCTCTTCCCACTTGAGATTTATCTTCACCTTAGTAGCAACTCTGTGTCCATTTTATATATCCTGTTAGTTTACATTTCTTATATGCAAAAAATGACCAAACATTGTGGATTTATATGAATATTGTTCCAGCTTTACAAAACTCTGGAAGACAAATATCTGCTCGATCTACAGAGAATAAGCGGCCCGCAATTTCTGTTTCTGGACTTCTGTGCTATTTTTATTGTCCATCTCAAAGTCTCCTAGTCCCAAGAGAAGAAAAATTTCTAGAGCTGAAGCAATGGCATTCTTGAGAATGACAAACTGATGTATATAACTTGTGTTTACACATAGTTTGTTGCTTAAAATTTCTAGACCTGAAGCAATGGCACACCACTAGAATGAGAAACTGATGTATATACACTTGTAGTGTTGACATATAGTTTGTTGTTTACACTAAAAAGCTTTGCTACCTTGCCTTGAATAGATTTTATTTATATCAATACACTGCTGATAGGAAATGAAAAGCCTCCTGGATCAGTTAGATTTGTTTCATTCTAGGAGATTTGGATGCAATCCTGTATGGAAAAGAACAAAAACAAGCCAGCTTGGAGGTAACCCCAGTCAAGATGGCAAGACATCTAAACTTATAACCGTAAAGTCACGAGTTTGAATCCTTGCCTCCTTGGTTTGAGTCGGTCAGCTATGAGAAACCTAAGCTAGTTTACTTCCTTGTGGTTCTTTGCCGATTAGGGTCACAAGGTGGGGTTTATCTACCTGAAAGGGTTGTGGGGTTTCTCTCGTCATCCAAAAAAGAAGCTGGCTTTGACTTCATTTCTTTCTCCTGGGGTGCTATAATATTATAACTTATGGAAATCATTGTCTTTAATCTTTTTTTTTTTCCCTCAATTTTGAGAACTATCTGTGGCAGTATAATCCTGGAAAATGAATGAATACATGCCTAGAATTTAGATAAATAATTGTTGTTGAAGATGTTGAGATTTCTTTTTTTTTTTTTTTCTTAAAAAATCCAATGCCTTTGAGCTTTTAGAATTACAAACCAAAGATAATCAAAGGAAAATTAAAGATGTGGATGGGGGGATACTATTATCTTCCATTAAAGATGGGAGAGGCAACCACAACTCCAGAATCCTCAGAGATACCAATCATCTTCTCTTCTTTCTCTTGTGAAGATGATGAATCTTGAAGCTGCAAAGCATGCTCTAAGTTCCATAACACATCTCCCATGGAAGGCCTATCAACCCCATATTCTGCCAAGCATTTCTCTGCAACTTGTACAAATATCCTCAATGATTCTGCGCTTATTGTCCCTGCAAGATGAGCGTCGATGATCTTCTCGATGAGCCCCTTCCTGTGCTGCTGCAGTGCCCACTCAGCTAAGTTCACCTGTTCTCGAGGCAGTGCAGGGTCAAGAGCAGCCCTGCCACACAAAACTTCGAAAAGGACTACTCCGAACGAGTAAACATCTGATTTCTCCGTGAGTTGTTGCCTTCTGAAGTACTCTGGATCGAGGTATCCGAAGCTGCCTTTCACCGCAGTGCTGACGTGCGTTTGCTCCAGAGAAGGCCCGGCTTTAGACAAGCCGAAATCGGCCATTTTCGCGACCAAGTTGTCATCCAGGAGGATGTTTGTGGTTTTCACATCGCGGTGTATTATCCCCTGGGTTGATCCGGTGTGCAGATAGTGCAGCCCCCGAGCTGCACCTATGCAAATCTCGAGCCTCTGCCTCCACGACAGAGGGCTCGTGTCCGAGCCATAGATGTGGTCCCGGAGAGGGCCATTCGACATGTACTCATACACCAGGATCATCTCGGCCTGCTCATCACAATAGCCTATCAGCGAGACAAGGTGTCTGTGCCTTAGCTTCGACAGCATCTGTATTTCGGTCTGGAACTCGTTTATCCCTTGAGACGAAGACGGATTGCCTCGTTTTATTGCAAGTTCTGTGCCATCTTCTAGCTCTCCAAGGTAAACTTTCCCAAATCCCCCGACTCCAATTACTGCTTTCTCGTCGAAGTTCTTGGTTGCATGCTTGATTTCATTGAAGGTGAATACCCTTCCTAAGTTGAGCCCGGATGAGAAAACAGTGGAGGAGTAATTAGACATGAAACTACAGTAACTAGCATTGAGTGGAAGCCATGAAGAGAAAGTTTTCTGCTTTTCCCATCCTTTAGGCCTTCTTTGCCACCTAAGAATCCCAAACACTAGCAATACTATTGCTGTCAATCCCATTGCTAAGCCAACCGAAGCTGCGATCCTCATTCCATTAGACCTCGGAATCAAACCTCCATATTCCACCGCAGAAGAGAAGACCCCGTCTAAGCTCCCATCCGAGTTGCTCATTTTAAGAACCTCCAAGCCATTAAGTATGGCGTTGGGGGGGCTCGATTGAAGGTTGGAAGCGGGGCCGACTTGAACGATGATCGTGCTGTTCCAAATGGCGGTGGCGTTCAGCACAAAGTCCTTGTAGTAAGGGGTAGCCAGGCCTGAAGTGAGCGTTGAGAGATCGAGATTCGAAGCTCCTAAAATCCCATTGAAATACACATTGAAGTAGAGCTCATTTAGGCTTTTGCTCACAATATCACAGAAGTGCAGCCTTATCAGGTACGAGAACCCGGGATCTACATCCATCTCCCATGTAAGGTTGAAGTTTGGCTCCAAAACCCCAGCATCCACCATCTGATCAGCCGTGGCATACACCCAATTCGGGGCTACCAAAGTGGTCGCCCCACCCTCCGGGTATTTTATGGTTTTCGGAGAGACAGACACACTTTTAGCCCCTTGTGGGAATGTCATAAACTGGCTATCAGGCAGCCATGTCCTCCCCAATGTGTCATTCTTAGGACTGAGAATCGGCCCCCCAACATTGACTCTATAGCTCACCTCAAACGCGTGCTCGGGCAAGCCATCGAAATCCCCAACAGGAGAAACAGCAGCAGCAGAATCAGGGACGAGATCATCCGGTGCAGAAACAACTTCAAGGGCATTGATGAAAGCCACCGAATCCTTCAAAGGCGAAAACTTTAGTGTAAACTTTGTCGAACTAATGTTAACCAGGTACTCTTTAAACACTGCCATTTCACCACCTCTATTACCCTTCACAGAGAATTCATGAAGGAGGACAATATCATCAGCAGTGAGAGAAAACACAGCTTTTGTCAGATTATAACTAGGATGTGAAACGGGATAAAAGTACAAACGAACCCAATGCCAGCCGGGGCGAAAAACAAGAAATCTGTACATCGATTCACGATGAAAGATTCTTGCAGTGAGGTATAGAGGAAGAGAGGGGGATTTGGGAATAGAATTGGTAGAAGCTAGAATAGTTTCATCAGTGGATAAGTAAGAAACAGATTGAGGATCAGACTTGAAGGTCCTGCCATCATCAAGCAGAGTGGTATAAGGGGAACCACAGTCTATCAGATAATTGTCAGCAGGGGTGAACTGAGCTTCCTTAACTTCTGCTAAAACTGATGGGAGAAACATTAAGATGAAGGGGATGAACGGCATTGTGGTTTAGAATGAGGAATGCTTAATGTGAAATGAAGTTCTTGAAAGGAGAAGAAGAAAGCAAAAGATTCAACAAAGGAATGTTTGTGAAATATGGGATTTGAAGATAGGAAAATGGAGATGTTAGTTTGTTGGGAGCATGTTGGGAAGAACGTGCACTCTTGTTCTATTTGTTTAGTCATGGAGAAACCATAGGGATGAGAAGACTTTCTTTCCTGGGAAAAACCTGCAAAATATAAATTTTATGTTTGGTGCCACTAAAAATAATGAATAGTCAAGTAACTTGTAATCTCTTAAATGAAAAGTCACAAGAAAAGGATGTATGGATAAATATTATACTACATTGTAATAGAGTCAGTATTAAAAAAATAATTTGGAAATTAGGTTTTTCTTTTTAAAAAAATAAATTAATTTAACTACCAACTAACAAATAAGCTCAAATTACTTATCCAATTGAGGAGAAAAATTTGTCGAGCGGATGTAATTTTTATAATCACTCTGATAATCAAATACCTAACTGTGTATGAATATTCACAATAGAAGTTTTTTCTTGATTTTTTTAATATGTTGTAGGTGAGAGATGATTATTTGGAGGAGAGAGGAGAGAGGAGAGATAAGAAATTATATTTGCAAGAGGAGTGATTTTTTGTAGGACCTGGAAGGTAGAAAAGAGAAAAAGCCCGGAGGTTGTGTTCTGCCGTGCGTTGAGCACACTAGGCGAGCCCAGAGGATGTGTGTTCTGCACAGCCCTCTAGGCGCGTAAATACCTTTTTTCTAACATTTTTTTCCGGGCAATCATGATTTCCGTTTTTTTTTTCCTTCCCTCTCATCTTCTTTTCTTCGTCACAACTGCAAGAACTACAATTAATGATGCTCTAATTAATTACCTATGCTAACTAACATTCTTTTTTACTTTCTATACCCAAAAATGTGGTGATAGCAATGATGCTGAATTTGTTTTGCAGCACTCACCAAAAGACAAAGTAAAGTGATGGGAACTTAGAAGAAGAAGGGCGTTTCATATATATAGTAAAATGTTTTACATGTAAATTATGTTGTGCTTATATCACTTTACATTTTTACTCCTTTTTATTGATTATCATTTCCGTCACTAGTAGTCTTTCCATACTTTTTAAATTGATCAAATTCGATACAAAATATTCAAAATGCGTTCATTTATCCTTTCAAATTTAATTGATTTGAAGAAATTATTAAAGTACAGGCAACAACAATAGCTTAAGCTTAATGAAGATCAACAGCAGCCAACTCATCATAAGGGCTAGAAAGTCATTTAGCTTTTATTGAGTATGTTAGAAGCGGTTATTTCTTTAGTAATAAGCATATTCCCGTAGATAAGCACATTGTTATATCTTGTTAATTATAGGTTATGCTTATCCCAGCAAGTAAACTCCTTTAAGATGATGTGAAAAATAATGCTGATTTTTATTTATTTATTTATTTATTTTGTTAGCTTATGTGGCTTGCGAGCTTGCTATAATAGCAAGTTTGTAATTGACTTTTATTTCCTTCTTTATTTTTTATTTGTTACTCCATCTGTCTTATTTTATCTGTCCTATTTACTATTCATTGGTCAAACCAACTCTTTCTTCTTTGCTTATTTTCTTTAGTAATTTTTTATTATTTTTAAATTTAATTTTTTGTGTTTAGTAGTACTTTTAATGTAGTTTTTAAATATATAAATTTTATATATTAATGCTAAACTTAATATTATAAAAATTTGGATTAAAAATTACTTCAGTCAAGCCTCGTTAAACGAACCAGACAACCATTTTGGGACGGAGGTAGTATTTTATTATTATATTTATAATATAAAAAAGCGAGTAAGACTACTTTTGAAAGTGGAAGAGTATTGCAGTGATAAAAAAAATAAAAAAAAATAAAAAAAAAGGCAAAAGGGTCAAATAGGCTCATTTACTACCATTGATTGTTCATCTAGCACCATGAATTAAAACATGGTCCATCTAGGTCATTATATTCCTAATTATTTTTCATCTAGCATTTTTAGCCTATTTCTAACAAGTAACCTATCTAATTTGACGACATGGAAAAATAAAATTAGAAAAAATGATATGTTATTTATATGGATGTTTTGGATGATTTCTACCCTATTTCATTAATGAAAAAAATAATTTCTTGCAGTGAAATAGGGTAAAAATCAAAATTGCTATATAAAGTTTTAACTACAGTGTATGTATGACGGGGTATTCACTATCGTTCAACAATGAGATTTCATAGAAATCAATATATGAAATTAAATTATTTTTATAATAACTTAAGATATTGTATTGGGTAAATTTTATTTTAATTTAAAAATAAATTAATATTTTTGGATTTTTGGATAATTGAATAACTTAAGATATTGTATTTTTGGATGATTTCTTGCAATGAAATAGGACAGAAATCAAAATTGCTATATAAAGTTTCAACTACAATGTACTTTGTATGTATAGTGGGGTATTCAGTGTCGTTCGATAATGAGATTCCATGAAAATCGATATATAAAAATTAAATTATTTTTTAAAAATAATAAAATTTACCCAATACAATATCTTAAGTTATTATATTTAATTTTCATATATCGATTTTCATGGAATTTCATTGCCGAACAACTTTGGATACCCCACTATACATACACAGTAGTGCAATGCACTGTAATTAAAACATTATATAACAACTTTGATTTCTACCCTATTTCATTGTAAGAAATCATTTTCTTCATTAATGAAATAGAGTAAAATCATCCAAAACATTCATATAAATAACATGTCGTCATTTTTTATTATTTTATTTTTCCATGTCAACAAATCAGATGGGTTACTTGTTAGAAATAGGTTAAAAATGCTAGATGAAAAATAATTAGGAGTATAATGACTTAGATGGACCATATTTTAATTCATGGTACTGGATGAACAATCAGTGCTAGTACATTGGTCCATTTGACCCTTTTGCCTAAAAAAAATAGTAAAGAATTTACAAATTCAATGATGTGGAAGCGTGATCTACTTTTAAGGCTCTGTTTGGCAGAGCTTATTTAGGAACTTATAGCTTATTTTAAGCTACTAATAAGCTATAAGCTCTGTTTGGTAATGTTCCTAAAATAAGCTAGTAGCTTAAAATAAGAGCTTATTTTTGAACGCGTTTCAAAATAAGCTAGTAGTTTCTTAACTTTTTTTTTCCATCTTTAACCTTATTATTTTAAATAAATGACATCATTTACCCTTCCCAATTAACTTTTTTTGGCTAAACTTTTTTAACATTTTCTCTTCAATATGTTTGGTTGTAATTTCAATTTGACATTTGTGTTTAAACATTAATTTTTGTATGAACTAATCTTATGAATTATATAAACATTTTGTTTTACTTTATATGGTTTCAAATATATGTTCTTACTTTATATTTTATTAAAATATATTGATTTCACTATTTTATATTTTAATATATAAACAAACCTATTTAAATTTAAAACTATTTAAATTGTATGAAGATGTCATTTTTAGTCTTTTTACATTTATCAACTTATCAAAAAGCTAATTTTACCAAACACTTTTAAGCATAACAGCTAGCTTAACAGCTCTTCAGATTTCAGCTTCGAGCTTATAACTTTTCAATTTTCAGCTACTTTTCAGCTTTCAGCTACTTTTCAGCTAGGTTTACCAAACATAGCCTAAAAGTGAGAGAGTATTGTCGGGATAAGGATAGCGTTATTGAAAATTTTCTTTCCATAACTATTCAATAAAACTTTGCATTTCCTTTCTTGCATTTGTCCATTGTAAGGCCATTCATACCACAAAATGCGCATTTTGCAATAGACTTGCCTCTATTGTTGTTGTTGTTGTTGTTGAACATTCTTTTATGATTGTAAGTTATTGACAACATTAGGGGTCGAAACAACAACTAAGTTTCCTCACTCACTGTCCTTGTTAGATTACTATGACTAGCATTAGTTTGCATCACAACGCTATTATTATATCCAACAGTTGCACCATTAATTTGCCTCTCCAACTTGATTGCCATTCCAAAAACCTTACTGACAACCATCATAGGATCTAGAACTAAAACTCATGATTTGATACTAATGAAATCATTATTTGGCCCTTTTAGAAATCGATTTACTTTATCTTCCTTTCTTTCTATTATAATTTTGTTCACAAGCTCACATGAACATCTAAGAGTGCACTCAAAAATAAGAAGTGGCCTCAGTGTACTCATTTCTTCCCACAAGATTTTGCACTATGTAATAAACGGTAATGCTTAAAATTATTTGTCTATGATGGTAAACTTCATCCTGAAGCTCTGAAGTCTTTTGGATCTCCTTGAAAAAATCTTTTTTTTTTTTTTAAAGTCTTCCCATATGTCCTTTGTATTTTCAAAATAGAGAATATAGAAACACTAACCAATATGAGTAACCAAGAACTCACTATCATATTGCATCTTCTCCAGGTTGCATATTGTGCTTAGCCTCTACATGGAATGAGAATGGTCCAATCGATTAAACCCCCACGGGTTTTTGACCTCCAACACCATCTTTACCAACCTACTCAATGAAATGTAATTAGATCATGTCAAAGGAGAAGTCACAAGCACTACAATTGGATTCTCACTCGTGTGTAAAAATAAAGGATTCTCATAGTCCTCTGAATTTGCATTGCTCCATAAGAGTAAACAATGAGATGTATTGTGGCGGTGGAGTAGCTATACTACATTCTCTGGCCTCTGAGAATACCGTTGTCAAAGATTTTTCCATGAACTAACTCTCCAATTTATCTCAAATTTCTTTTAGAATTGCCAAGGTCAAAACTTTATACACAACTTCATTTGCAAGATAGACGGTTCTTGCCACGCAATTCTTCAAATCCTCCAAATCAGCCTCTCCCAGATTAAGTAACATTTTCACCTTCAAGGTTTTTAAAAGACTCTGTTAAGCCAACAAATCCTTAACCCCAGACTTCCTTAACCTAAAATTTCATGTACCATCAAACTTTGATACTTCAAAGTTCGCATTTGAATTGGCCATCTCAATAGTGCTCTAACCGATATGTTGAGATTAACTAGAACAAGAAATAATAACAATGGCAGAAAGTAAGGAAGACAATTTACATAATTCAGCAATGTACCTATATCCACGGGAGTGAAGCTATTAGTCCAGTGTGCAACCCTAAACATGTACAAGTACAAAAATACTTTGTACCATTAGTCCACTCCACTCTACTCCACTCTTATCCCTTATATATGATACTCCATAGTAAGTAAAAATGCAAAAGTCTTCAATGTTTGTGTGCAAGTGCAAATGGTGATGCAAGATGATCGATGAGTCCGAATAGTTAAGTTTGTGAAGGAATCAAGAAACTGAGATTCAAGAAACACATGTCCTTCCTTGGTTAGTTTCAACTGTAATACAAGTGTCCACCCGTTTTACAATATAAATACAAATAAATTTAATGGAAAACAAGAAAGTTTCAGTAGGGAGGAGAGGGTTAGAATCCACCACTAAAAGGTGGATCAAAGAATTGCTGTTCATTAGAATGTAATAAAATTATGTATTAGGTGGAACTACATACTAGCAACTGGTGGCATTGCTGCTTACCAATATAATTGTTATACCATGAACCAAGTCCATTTTGCATTGTTAACCTTGACCCAAATATTATGTATCTACATCTAACTTATTATGTTCCTTTAATTAATAAATTGTGTCTATAAATAAACATATTATGTTTATGTGTTTGCAATTAACATAGGTTAATTGCAGACACATAATTTGAATGTTATTTTGGATCAGGTTTCACAATGCTTGGTAGTCGTCTCTGATCCATGGTATAATTTGCCGCTGCTTACTGTACTCGACAGCCTTGTGCCTCCGCCCTCATGAAAATAAGGGCTCGACTTATCCTCTGCAAAAGAAAGAAATCGAGTGCAATTAGCATGGATGTCCACAAGGGGAAAAATAATCTATTTGTCCATCAGTTCTTCCCTGCTAAATTTTTGAAATAGAAACGAGACCAGAAGAGAAAAAGACGAGGCTAGAGATAAACAAATTAGAGAAGGGGAAAAAGGATTTGTTATGGTGTAGACACTCCAGTCCAAGATGTGCTTCAAGAGAAAAAAGAGCGAGAAATAGACAAGGCTAGAGATAAACAAATTCGAGAAGGGGAAAAAGGATTCATTATGGTGTAGACACTCCAGTCCAAGATGTGCTTCTACATTTAGTATCTGTTCATTCCTAACTACTTTCTTAACCTACAGAAACACAGAGTCAATACTACCCCACTGGGGCTCAAACCCATGACCTCCCATTTGAGAAAGCCACTTCGTGCCACTAAACTACAAAGTCATTGGCAGCAACGTTGGTCCTTATAATATGAACAACTAATGGATAACTATCACTTGAACGTTCAAGTTTCACTTTCTAATACTAAAAACTAGTATACCAACCGTGTGGATGTGTTACGAAGCTCTACAGGACTGGACATGGGCAACATAGCGGCAAAAGTGCCATGCAATTATGATAAGAATAAGAAAATACCTCTTTTGTATCTCTTATCCGTAAGAGCGCTAATCTCTCTGATGGGCTTGGATTTGCCACTGTCGCTAGCTGCATTCAGGGAACAACAGTAAGCAACTGATCTATAATTTTTATTTATTTTTTTAGTTCTCTTAGATTGAATCTGGCTTCAAAATTTATACCCAGAAACTGAAGCGCTCAGGATCGCGTGTTGAGGGCATTAATCCCTCAGCTTTATGGAGTTCCACAAGTCGCATGCGATCTGAAAACAAACCGTCATTTTTAATATTCTCAACAAAATTTAATGCTCTATTGATAATTCACCGAATGCAAGTGGGATCAAGTGAATCAGAGAGACCAAGAAGAATGGGTCACAACACCTATTGAACCCACAACACTGCAAGAACCAACAAAGGATTACTAAAATTCTACTTCCTATTCGTCAATTTATTTACCTCCTTGAGCTGCTTCTTTTGCACGCCTCAACCATTCTCGAGCATATGCTGCTGACCTATTAATCACCTCCTGTAACTATAAAATTTGAGAAATTAAATCAAATATACATCACAACACCTCAAATGAGCAAGTTACAATGGTCAAGATGCTAGATGAACTCAAACTCGGCAAGATATAAAGCCTAGCAAGGCAATATGAAACTTCTAAAAAACAAAAGCATACTTTTCAGAACAAAGATTATAGTATATGCTAGATGCCATTAAACAAGGTTGGGCTGTAGTGGCCAAGTGCTCACACATTAACCTTCTAGTAACTAGTAATGGATTCAAACCCTAGAAACAACATCTATAAAAAAAATTATATATTAAAAAAAAAAAAGACATAAAGCTGAGTACGTCTTCCATGGAGGTTCCCTGTGCACAGAGTCCGACCTTTATTCCTCTTTATATAACAATATAAAGAATAACTAGAAACATAATATGAAAGAACTCAATAACCAAGAAATGCATAAACCACTCAAAATGTGGGGGGAATAATAGCATTCACAGAAATATTTTGTAGTGGACGATTCTCAAAGGTGCAAAACCAGGATTACATAAACAGATAAACTGCATGTTTGCATCTTTAAATAAAATAACTTACTTCATTCATCTCTATTGTCCCTTCTGCCGGATAAATATCCTGTACCCATTCAACTTCAGCTACTCGATATCTTCAGTAAGACAGTGAGAAAACATAAGTAAGCAAGCATATGGCAAAAGATATAGCATTTGAAAGGCGCTCAATAGTTTAATTAAACTAACCCATCTTGATCCCAGTTACGTACAAAGCGACATCTTCGACGGCTTTCAATCTGTTTGAATTTGCATCTTATTAGACAAATGAGTAGAATGTAACATTGAAACAAGAAAGGTGAAGGTTCAGAAAGAAACAAGCTTCAATGTGACTATGTGAGCAACTTGTTTCTTGCTTACTAGCCAATTTGAGCAAGCTAATAAACTAATCAATCAATTAAAGATATGCTTTTTAGAACATTCAGACTTAACTAAACTTGCATATCAATATAAATTAATATTTTTCATCATCACATCTGTCTGCAAGGAAAAAGGAACAGTGTCCAGATATCACACTTGATACAACCTGTGGCATTTGTTTGCCAAAGAAATAATACAATAAAAGAAATCAAAACTAAAAACGATAACCATTCCACTAGGTTCCTTACGTTATAAGATTTGATCAATTACAGTAACCGTTCCACTAGATACAAATAGGGATGATAACTATCTTCTTGTTTCCAAAGTTACAAGATTCCTTAAGTTTACATTTCCAGAACATTCATGAATATTCCAAATATATGTTGACATAAATGTTGAAAGCAAAAATGAACCCCTAAGAAAACGAATATCATGCATGAACTAGAAGGCAGCATCCACCAGTCAATGCAAACAAAAACCAAGTAATTGGGTAAGAAATTAATTGGTATTCACCTCTAGAAAGAATCGCCCATCTGGAAGTGGCTCACAACTACATAAAGGCATGAAGTTTTCAACCCATAAGTAAGAATAACAAAAGATAAGCATTTTGAAGCATGCACACACATACGCATGCATCTGCACAGAAATATCATGGGAAACACCTACTCTGTGATCTCTACTTCACAACCATATTCAGCTATAGAACCTGTCGCAGAATCAATGATAACCTACATCATTAACGGAATGCCTCAGCATAAACTAGGGTGTAACTGAAGCACCAACTATACCTTAAGGAGAATATTTGAAACAGATAATATACCATTCCCATTCGATGATTTCCTTCCATTATCCTCCTCACCTGTTTGAAGAATATATGGAATTCAGTATAAGATCGGTATGACAGTATCATGAAAATTGCCCAAAAAAAAACATGCATGTAATATTGATCCAAACTTCATTTTCTGCAAGCTGACTTATCTACAAAATTTCAAATGTATTGAGATCTGATCCTTGATTCTATCATCTACATCTCATCTTGAGTGAGACAAAGTGATAGGTTGCAAGAGAAACTCAAGTACTCTGCCACAATCACCCTTACAAAAACTGAAAAAGCGGAATTAAAATGGTCATGTTTCATTGAAAACTTAAATCATTTTGTCTATTTCATACAAGTTATTAGGCAATTAATGATTTATTTCAAATATGTGAGACATAATTTTTTTTTTCCTTTTTGTTAGTTTTAAAAATAAAATCTTACTATCATACTTCAAAAGTACCAAACAAGACCACAAAATGACTAATGTTATTAAAGCATTCCATAAATATTACTCCATATTTATGCAGCGAAAACTGGTTAGTAGAAAATTTTCAAGTAAAAGTCTTGAAATACTGCACTCACCATAAGTCTATAACGTGGCTCAAAAATGTTGAGGTGAAACTTCTGGCATGGTAGAACAACATCCATTACAAATAGAGGCAGCAAATCAACACCGAGATTTATCAAACTATCATTTTCTGCTTTTCTTTCAGCATATTCCTCAGGAAAATTCCTCTGGATGATGTTATTCAGTGTCACACTAAAGACATAGAAGATAGAATGGTCTCAAAAATAGAAAAGTAGCTACATTACTTCATTTAGGTTCATGAAATTAAGCATGTTTTCTATCCACTATAAGTTCTAATTCCATAAATTACTCACCTGATTGAACATGTTCTAGGACTAATAAAAAGCACCGTCCGGCACAATGGACATCTGTTACCTAAATTTTTTCAGTCACAGTTAAACGAAAGAAATATATGGACGGTAATACAAATACATGGAGAGAGATGGGCTAAAAATTAGCATGATCTAAATGGCAAAGAAATAAGGAGATATAAGTTGACTTTACATCGATCCATTGATTGAAAGAGGCATGAGCGACAAAATGAATGCCCACAGGGCGTTGTTATTGGTTCATACAATAACTTTAAGCAAAGGGTGCAATCAAAATCATCACTGCGCTGTGGTCTTTCATGGATTCTCCGTCCAATGGTTAAACTGACGAATCTCTCTAACTCCTGAAGAGGCTTGCTAGATACAGAAAATAAAAAAATTTCATTTTATTAGTCAGCTTCTAAAAGAAAGCGATATAAATGTTCAATATAACTCATGATACCAATATAAATAATACGTAAAAACAAAATGAAACAAAAATCCACAGAAACTTTTCTTGTTGCAATGCTACATTACCTCGATGGATCTATATGAAGGCCTGAATATATTACATCTTGGGCATGCCCATATTTTTCTAGCTGCCAATCATTTTTAAAATGGACATCATCATACAAAAGAATTAAAATACTAATAACCTTGCAAATACAAGCAGTGAATGCATGCTCATTCAACCCATGCCTATCAAAAGATTACTGAAATAAAAAATTTAAAATAAAAAAATAAAAATAAAACACACACACACAATAGTAATAGTGCAGCATGTTTGTGTGTGTGTGTGTGTGTGTGTGTATACCCATATATATACATTATGCTACAGAAGAAAAGAAAGCAATGTCACTCGTACAAATAAGCTCTAAGTCAGCTCATCATGCTAGATGGATCGCACACACAACATAAGTTAACTTGCAAGTTGCAACCATGTTCCTTCTATGCCATTCTAAGTCATGCATGCTTTAAATGCATGTGTCTACTTGGTTTCTTTTTTAACATAGTTTTTGTTTAATTGGATTTTGCTCTTCATATCAAAATCATATCCTCACCAAAATGAGTGCATTTGCCTTCAATATGTGGGATGTTAACGAATTGCTCCTCAAAGCCACCACTTTCTCAGCATCCTTCAATGCAAGCTGAAATCAAAAGTAAAATCTTAAGCAATGCACACCCCTTGGAGGTTAATGATTATTAAACACACAAGCAACAGCGCATACCCCAGCATGTGTTGTAGGATCCAGCCCACTCAATGGCCTAAATTCTGAATCTGATGAAGATCTATTCTTCAGAAACTGGCTAAACCTATAACAAATATGCAGTTATCAATTGTTATCAGAATAGTGAAATCCATCACTTTGTTCAACAAGTCCATTCATCCAGAACACAATGGAGTTTAACTAGCATGGATGATGTAATCACATCATTTTGGAACAACAGAATCGAGTGGGCAGAAATGGCATTAGAGTGTGTATTTGCATAAGAAAAGAATATGCAAAACGAAATATACCTCAGGTATGAAGCACATCTATTGCTAAGAATGATAGGATCATTCGGTTTAATATTGTTAGCTTTGGAGTAGCAATTGATTGCCTGGCAAAATGGAAAGCATATGAGAAAAGTAGACCTCAAGCAACTAGAGAATTCAATTTGGAGTTATCGAAAATACATCCAAGCACAAAATGGTTACCCATGTAAAAAAAAAAACAAGTTATCATTTTAAAGCAGTAATTGTTGGGATAATGGTAAATTATATTATTATTATTATCCCAAATACTACAGATACATGGGGCATACCCCAGTCCAAAAGGAAATACAAGATACACCAAACATTTGGGATGTCACATTCCATGTTTGGTTCAAGTTATCTTACTTCCCTAAGGGAATACAACTTTCCCCTAGGAATGCAACATGCCCTCCACATACGATTTTGAAGGGAATGTTATTCCCTCACAACTCTTAGGTATTATGAGATTCCCATGCATATTTACTACTTTTGTCATTTTAATTATAATTATTATGAAATATATATTTTATGTTATCTTATGTTATCTTATTATACATATCATGCACATTTAATTATTTTGTAATTATATGTTTTTATTTTATTTCTTATTATGTCATGTTAGCTTATAAAGCAATTCTTATTTCTCAAGTTCAAGCTCTTAGTTAATTATTTTTAAATAATATACTTATATATGTTACAATTGTCTTATTTAATTATTTTAATTTTGAAGTTATGAAATACATGAAAATATGTTAAAGGTATTAAAATAAAATTTAAAAAAAAAAAAAAAAGATAACCCCTAAACCAAACATGTTTATATTACATACCTCAGTTTTAACCAAACTCAGGAATCTAGCATTCCTAATAATTTAACATTCCCAACAATCTAACATTCCCTAAGGTAAGATAACATTCCGTGAACCAAATTCCCCCTAAAAGCCTATATTCGGCAAGAAGAAAAGCCTAGACTGGAAGTTCATAGTCACTTGGATGGGCGCTATTTCATCAAAGGAGAGATAGAGGAAGAAGTAATTACGATCAGAGTAGGATGTTAAGGATAAGAACAGTAAACTACTACTTCAGAACAATTTCTAGTATATCATCAAGTCCACAAAAATAACACCTTGCCTCCATTTTCAGAGTATTAACCACTTTGACTAAAAATTCAATCTACCCGTGAACCACTGAACCATGAGTGATGCTCAATTTCAAAATTAATGTCTCATCAATTCCATTGGATTTGCAAACCAATTTGACACCCAGATTAAATTTCCAGAAAGGAAACAAACCCAATTTTGCTCATTTCCCAGTGCATTCAATTCGTTTTATGGATCAGGGTCCTTGAATTGCAAATAAAGATCCCTTCTCTAACTACATACAAAGATTTCGGTTCAGTACAAAATTCAGTAATTGCTCATCATAGATTCATAGAAACACTAATTGGAAAAACCAGTTATCCAGACTACACACCCACAGAAAGAGATAAAATTCACCTCATCCAGTCTGTTCTCCCGGAAGGCGGTGTTCCCCATCTGCATAAGATCGTAGAGATGACTGAATCGGTCCCACGACATGGACGACTCTCCTTCATTCGCCTGCATTCAAACAAAACCCAAATAAACCTCCATTTTCTTCATACATTCAATAATCTCAAACTCATTTAAAAATAAAAATAAATATAAAAATAAAATTCACCCATGGAAAATCCTCGACATCGTCTATTCCTTCCAAGCTCGGTCCTAACGAGGAAGACGATGAAGCCACGCCCTGCATTCTCACTGACTAACACCAACTACAGAGAAGAATATCGAAAAACCCAATTGGAAGCAGGGGCAGATGGGATTAAATGGCACTGAAGCAGTGTTCCAGAGCGCGCAGCATCGTGTTCTCCTCTGTATCCTTCGTTAACAAATGGACCTTATTTGTTTACGTGGTCTAAATTTCTCACCAAAGAAATGGGTTTTGTTTGTCTACTCTCTCTATCTCTCTCTAGAAAAGTCCTATCAGTGTTGGCAGAGCTTTCGTTCTCAATCTCAGGCTAACCCGGAAATTTAGAGAGCCTAAATTTACTGAAAAATGTGTGTATCCTCTTCTTCATATACACCGCATGTGTATGTGTATCATCATCCTTCCTTCCTCAACTCCCGGCTTAGCTTCTGCCGCGTGACATATATGCTGATATTTATTGGGTGGTATGACTTTCAGTCAACCCGCTCTCTATGCAACTCAAACTTTAACACTTCTCCAGTAGCTAAGGGTTTGGTGTAATTTTTAGGAGATTTTGTAAGTGTGATTAGGGAAGAGAAAATAGGAGCAAAGAGAAAAAAGAAAAAGGAAAAATAAAACAAAATTAAAAAACAAAAAAAAAAAAAATTTACGCGCCAAAGTAGTGCACGCGCCCGCCTGGACGTGATTCGTGAGGCGCAGTTATTATGTTATTTGGTGGGTCCCACTAGGACTGACAAAATTTAGAAATAGCAGGAGAAAAACACAGCTTCAATTTCATCTTCCCATTTGTTTAAAAAAACACACATGTCAGTTTCTTTTCTTAAACTTTGTGTCCAAGAATGCTATTGGGGATGACCTTATACGTTAACACTATTGTGAGACCGTCTTATACGTCTAAATCTACAAAACGGGTCAAATTGTAATTAATAAGTCAAATTTTTTATTAGTGGCCGAATCTTTAATATTATTAATTAATAATCCGACCAATCTCACGAATTGAAATTCGTGAGACAGTCTCATACAAGTTGTTATCCAACTTTATTAGAATGAGTAAAATAGTGGAATTCGAATCAAATAATAAAATATTTAACTCGATTCGATTCGTTTACACTTCTGGTTTTAATGCAAATCTTACCTGTAAAAAGTGAAAATTAATATTAAGTGTCGAGAAAATTTCTTTTTTGGTCCTTTGATTATTATATGAATTACATTTGATTTTTGAGTATTAAAATTTTCTAATTATATGCATGATTATGTAATTTGTAACATATTTGGCTCTGTTAGTCTAAATTTTCTGACCAACTATTACTAGAAGTGCTACTTCTTAAAGAAACACTGCATTTATTTTTTTTTTAAATACACTGCATTTGTGCATACATAGTGGTGCAAAGTCACACGACTGCACGAAAAACAGTAGCCGCACATAAACCAACTTCTAATTTTTTAGGGTCAACTCTCTAAAAATTATAATCATTTTCAAACAACTTTAACTTAATACTCTAACACTCTAACATCATATGCTTAATATAAAGTTTAGTAACAGTAAATTTAACTTTTACTTTGACATTATTGTGATGTTTTGATGCAGTTCTTGCTTCGATGGCATCCAAATTAAGCTGGAGCCAGATCATTAGTTGGAGTGGATGAGCATGTACAGGCTAGGGGTACGGTGGAGTAAAGATGAATGGGCGGACCGTTTCATTCGGCGACCGTCGATCCTGAGGTAAAACGTAAGACTACAAATGCCTCAAAACAAAGCTACTTGGCTTCAGCTTTTGAACAAAAATTAGGATGACTCATTGACTGGTCATTGGTCAACACCCAATTGCTTATGCTGTGTTACCATATTTTATTTAATGTTGTATTTTGGTGTATAAGGCTATTATTATCACTGCAATATTCTTTAACTTTTAAAAGTGAGTTATACTTTCACATAATCATATTTGTAATTCGTTCACTATTTTCTTATAATTTTTATATTTTTACAATTTTAACACACTTTCAAACGTGAAAACATATTTCACATCAAATATAAAAATTATTAGAATTTCATTAATATTATTATTATTTAAATCATTAAAAAAGGATAAAAATAAAAAAGTTACAAAAACTCACTCTCTCTCTTATTTAATGCATTGTACTTTTGCGACAATTTTCAGTACTTTTTTTTTTAAAACAAACCAAGACTTCATTAATAAAGGTCAGTAGACAAAGAGCTTACAATGAAAGAGGGAGAGAGGGAGGACCACACCCTGCGAGCAAACATGGAAAGGGATTCCCGGACTAACAAATGGGCAATCCAATTCGCTGAACGCTTAACAACCGAGATAGAAACATCGTTAAATGATGATAATAAATCTTTTACATCATGGAGGATAAGGTCAAATTGAGAATCAAAAGATTGATTATTGAGACTTTGGAGGATCTGTAGAGCATCAGTTTCTAGGAGGCAGTGAGAAATGTGGTTGTCCTTTAGCCAACTAAGGGCTTCTCAAACAGCCATTGCCTCCGCTTCCTTAACTGAGTAAAGACTACACCAAGGGAGGCTAGCTGCTGCCTTGAAAACACCCTGGTCATCACGTAGAATCCAACCGAAGCCCATACGTCCTCTGGAAGTGTTGATTGCTGCGTCGACATTCAGTTTGAGCCAAGCTTGAGCTGGTTTTTTCCAATTGGTGGTGAAGGACTACCGGGATTATGGAGAGAAAGCGTCTTTATCGTGCACGGTAGTCCATTCGTTGAGGTGAGCTTTGGATTTTTCCACAATGATTGCAAGCGTGAAGGAGGCATTGTTCCAGACCTTTTCATTCCTAGCATACCAAAGATACCAGCAGGGGCGGTTTTTTGATTTGCGTGGCCCTGTGCTGATAAATAAGTGAGGCCCTATCAAAGTATAAATAAACTGCGAATTGAAGAAAAGTGATTCGCATGAATATTACGAAGTAAATTTTTTTTAAAAAAAAATAATACGTAATAGAATTTAGATCAGTCATGAAAACCTCATTTTGAGCCAATATAATCACAAATACATATACTAACTATTGGACCAGGGCTGGACTAGGGGCCCCCAAAATTTTGGGGCCCTGTGCTATTGCTCATCTTGCACGCCCTAAAATCCGGCCCTGGATACCAGCAGATCATAAACATCAATTTGCACTTGGACCTCTCAAGATTTTTACTGTTTTGAGCAAACCAGTCACCTAAGGAAGTTGTTGTCAAAGAAGAGATGTTGATGTCGGACAGATTCCAGCAATGCGAAGCAAAGGGGCAGTGAGCAAGCAGATGCAAGATACTCTCATTGGAATTATGGCACATTCGGCAAAGGGGATCACATTCCACTCTTTTTGCACGCAGAAGATCAGCCGTGGGAAGACACGAGGAGCATGCTTGCCACATAAAGGTTTTCACTTTTGGACGGATTCTGCATTTCCACATAGCTGCCTAATCCTTTTTAGTATCAGCTGGTTGTTCGCCAGTATAGCCCTATAACAGCTTTTAACTGTGAAATGTCCGCGTTCCTCACACATCCATATTAACTTGTCTTCCCTGTTGGAGATGGATAGGGGTATGCTAGATATGAGAGCCACGTCTTTGTGATTGAAAATTTCCTGAATGATCTCTGTATCCTAGCTTTTGGAGTGAGAGGTCAAGAGAGATGACACATTAGCATCATGCATGAAAGGGTAAGGTGTAGTGGAGATATGTGGATTTGAGTTGTCCATCAGCCATTTATCCTTCCAGATCTTAACCGTGTTACCATTGCAAATTCTCCAACGGCTGTGACGTCTAATGATATCCTTAGCAGTCAAGAGACTATTCCAGATCTACGATGGGTTGTTGCCAGATCGAACATCGAAGAATGAGGTTCTAGAATAGTATTTTGCTTGGTAAACTCTCGCAACCAGTGAGAATGGATGTTGAATGAGTCTCCAAGCCTGTTTACAAAGAGCGCAGTATTAAACAAATCAAACCTCTGGAAGCCTATACCTCTCCAATCTTTGGGAACATACATATTGGACCAGGCTTTCCAACGAATACCTTTCCTGCTACCATATCCAGCTCCCCACCAAAAAGCATTAATGGTACCTCCAATCTCCCTTATAATGTCATTTGGAATGTGGAAAACACTCATTGCATAAGATGGTAGGGCTTGAATAACACTTTTGATGAGGACTTCTTTACTGGCTTTTGATAGAAACTTGTGGTCCCAACTACGAATCTTATTGAGAACTCTATTTTTCAGGAAGCCGAGAATTTCTTTCTTGTTTCTGCCCTTTTCATACTTAATTAGTTATTGCCCCGTGCGATGCACAGTCTAAACTTGTATAATCTAAACTTATATAATTAAATATGAATTATTATTGTAACATTTATAATAAAAGAAAGAGAATAATATAATATAGTTTATGAAAACATATGTGATTACTAACAAAATCTAATGTTTGATTTTATGTGATTATTGAAAATATAAATGCAAGTTCTTTGTTAGGCGCATGACTCCGCATATACTCCAAATTAAAGGTATGATAAATTTATACTTGCAGAGAAAGTTTATTGTCTTGATCCCTTTGGCACCACCGGTAAGATCTGTCTAAAATCACCACCTAATACCTCGCTCTTAGTGTAAATTATACAATATAATAATATGGTTGAATTAATTTATTTATGTTAATTTAATTTGAATTAATTTATATTATTAAATTTTATAGATAAGCATACAATTAACACTTGTTAACCTTTCTGTTCATAAGAAATATGATTTAAAAAAAAATTGGTAACCCTTTTATATTTGAAAATATTAGTAATTTTACAGTCGGATATGCATATTTGTTAACCCTTTTATTTAGAAATTAATCTTAGTTAAATTTAGGTATATAAATTAATACAAATTGATTTCAATATATTAGTAAACTATTTTAATTGTAATTTATCACTATAAATAGATTTAATTTTTTGTATGTCATGTTTTGGAAAGTCGATGTTGTTATACTGAAAAAATCTTGTAGAATGCATGAACAAGATCTTGTATTTGTGGTGCGTAGTTTTGTATCTTATATCATTTGTTGCAACAATAAAGTTCTTAATGGAGTACAAATAACCCTTAGAAAAGATTTTTTTTTTAAATTCATCACCTTGAGCTTTTTTTATGGTTGCATGAAGGTTGAATGAGTCACATATAATACAAATTATATGTAATAACTTTCCGTGCAAATTAATGTATACAAATTTATTAAAGTTATGAGTTATGTATGCAAATTATATGTAATGATCCTATATACCAAATGTATTTACATATAATGAGTTATGAGTTATGTATATAAATTTAGCACACTGTTTTCTGTGCAATTAATGTTGAAGATTGAATCAATAATGATTTTATTTGGTAAGCTTGATGGAACAAATTCCTTCCATGTATGTGATATGTCTAGAGTATGTATATCAAAGTGTATGAGTAGAGAGGATGCTAGAAAATAGCTCAAATGAGCTTTCTTATAGCTTTGTTATTGAATCTTGTAGAGAGAATTGAGATGAATTGTCTAAGTGTTGTTTAGAGAGAGTGAGAGAAGAAATGGCATCCTCTGCCAGTAAAACTTCTTCCAGCTTGACTACTTCTTTCCCGCTTTTTGGCAGCATCGAGGGATTGAAGTATGGTAGAATCCAGTAAGTGTTGCCTCCTCATATCATCAATATAAATATGAATTTCTCCATTGTGTCTTGGACAGTAGCCAACTTAGCCTTGAGTTTTTCAATTTGATTTTGCTGATATTGGATCAACTGTTGAGACTCATTCTGAATATAATCCCTTATGGTCGTTTTCTCAACTTCCTGATTTCTAATGATGGCTATGAAGTTGTCTTGGATCTTCTTTCTAGCTTCTTTGTGAGCCTTCTCATTCTCAGCTACAAAGCCTCTAAATTTTTGGACAATGTTTTGCAAATTTTGATGGATGATGGCCTCTCTTGATTCTTCTATTTTTTTTAGATTTCTTAAGGCACACCCTATTTCTCCAAAGAATTTGCCTTGCTTCCCTTTAATGCCATCCACTGATAGCTGAGGAACTGACTTCACATTTCTTGGAAGAAAATCTGGTAATTAGCTTGTTAATGGCATCATTAAGTGCAACCCCCTTTCCAAGAAATATTGGTTTGGGGATCAAAATAATATCATGCTCATCAGCTGGTGGAAGAGCAACATGAGGTATGCCCATGAGACCTTCTTCCCTAGATTTTCTCATTGCCTATGCCATCTTCTTTGAGGTGCTGCTTCTCAGCATAGGTCTCATTAGATTGGTCTGCTGCCTTCTTTCCTTTCCTTACAGCCTCAGCTTCTCTTTTGGCACGCATCTTGTTGAAATAAATTTCATTGATCTTTGCAAGCCTTGTAGCTTCAGCCAAGTCATCAGTTCCTAGTCATCTCAAAGAGAATATCTCATCCTCCTTTATGGCATAGCTGACTTGTGCCATATGCTCATCATAAGGAGTCCATCTCTAAATTCTCCAAGCTTTTACTCTTTTCAATTCTTCTAGAAGTTCAGAATCTTCTTGAACTTCTTCTTCATCATCATCTCAAACTCTTCCAAATCAGCATCAATGTCCTCTACCAAATTTAAATCTTCTATGTTAGCAATTCTGTCTTCATCTTCATCAAAAACATCTCTTTCTATTTCCTCATATTGTAATATGGTGGCAACCTCTTCATCCGTTTCTTGTTGGATGGTAGTATATGGTTGCCCTTACTACTTCTTCTATCCCATCTGCCACCCTAGGACTGTGATCACCAGGTAATTGTAGAGCAATCATATCCTCTCCTCTGCTCACTACCTCTTGTGTAGAAGGTAATGTCCTAATAGGAGTAGAAGAATTAACTTCCCCCCTCAATTTCAACCTCTCTAACCCTCTTGGCAAGTTAAGTAGAAGAACCTTCTTCTTCTGCAACTCTTTTCCTAGTTCTCCTTCTTTTACAAATTCGATTGAAAAGGTACGTATTGGAATTAACAGAGGCCTCAGCTGAGGTATCTCTATCAAATCCACCCTTACTTCCTGCCTGTTTAGGCCTAAATAACTTCCAATATTTGGCAACATTTCTCATCTTTCTCAAATTAATCTCCTTTCATTTTCAACAAATGACTCACCAACAGACCATACCCAACAGAGTCATTAAAGGTATCATCCACAATGGGCCTACAATTTTGCATTAACTCTTTTATGTTATTAAAAATATATCTAGCCCAGTTGTACTTTATTTTCTCCATGATAGCATGGAGGACTCCAATCTTCTCATTACTCACATCATCCAGGGCTCCAATTCTGCTATCAACACATTTGTATAAGATACCCACCAATATTTCAAAATTACGTTTTATAATTGTCTTCTTGATGTTGGTCAACTTGGGCTCTTCAGAGGTTCCTTTGCCCCTAATTCTATTCTAGAAATCTCTCAACTTGAATACATGAGTATCAACAGTCAAATGTAACTCTGAAAGGTTAAATTCTCTTCTAATAGCGGATTCAATGATCTCTACATATTGTCCATTCACCCTGGAGATGAGTACAGATACCTTAGTTGTTTCCTTTTCATAAAATTCTGCTACATCCAGTGGATAGTATCCCTCACACTGGAAAGTGCAAAATCAAAGAGTCAATATTCTCTGAGGGAAACAAATTCCTTCTATGTATATGATCTGTCTGGAGTATGTATATCAAAGTGTATGAGTAGAGAATATGTTAAAAAATGGCTCAAATGAGCTTTCTTATAGCTTTGTTATTGAATCTTGTAGAGATAACTGAGAGGAATTATCTAAGTGTTGTTTAGAGAGGAGGAGAGAAGAAATAACCTCCACTTGAGTGATGACAGTGAAGTAGAGCTTAAGAAGTTGAGAAAAGAGCCATAAGAGATTAGGGTCACACTTGTGTGAGGCCGTCTCACGGATCCTTATTCATGAGACGGGTCGAGTCGAGTCGGAGCAACATGCATATGTCATACTTATATGTGCAAATGTCATACTTATATGCTCAAATATAATATTAATCAAAAATAAAATTTTTGTTACTTATAAGAGAAAAAGTAATATATTTTTCATAATAAGTAATGTTGACAAGTGCCCCTTACTTATAAGGGAAAATATAATACTTTTGAGGAAAAATGTAATACTTTTAAATCAAAATGTAAAAGTGTTGTATTTTCCCTTAAAGTATTACATTTACCCTTATAAGTAACAAAAATTTTATTCCTGATTAGTATTACATTTGAGCATATAAGTATGACATTTGTGCATATAAGTATTACATTTGCATCTTGACCCGACCCGACCCGACCCGACCCGACCCGTTTCACGGTGAGACGGTCTCACATAAGTTTTTGCCAAGGGATTATATTCAGAATGAGTCTCAATAGTTGATCTAATCTCAGTAAAATCAAATTGAAGAACTCAAGGCTAAGTTGGCTACTGTCCAAGACACAATGTAGATGTACTTTAGAGACATCCAATCAAAAGTAAAGCCAGTTGGGAAAATGCATATTTATATTGAAGATATGAGGGGGCAACAACTGTTGAATTCTGCCATACTTCAATCCCTCGATGCTGCCAAAAAGGGGGAAATAAGTAGTCAAGCTAGAAGAAGTTCTACTGGTAGAGGAGACCATTTTTTCTCTCCCTCTCTCTAAACAACACTTAGACAACTCCTCTCAATTCTCTCTACAAGATTCTCTCTACAAGATTCAATAACAAGATTCTAGCATCCTCTCTACTCATACACTTTGATATACATACTCTAGACAGATCATATACATGGAAGGAATTTGTTCCATCACATGGCGCCGTTTGTGGGGACCTAACAAAAAGTCCATTTTTTTTTCTAGTAGATTTTCTGACCTCATATCCGATCTAAACTCGAACCAGCAACCATATTGCAATTTTAGTCTAGTTTGAATAGTTGTTTATCTAGTTAGCATTGTCCCAGCCAAAGTTGTAATTGAAAATTGTGGTCGCATGAGGAGGAAGATGGAAGATTTAAAATCAAATTGGAGCATATAAAGAAGACCACTACGCATCTCTAAGGGGTTTGAATTTCAAAGTTTATCAGGTGCTTCATTTTCCACTCCCTATAATTTCCTTCTTCCTTCGCCAACACAAACGCCTTTTTCATCGTCGGAGAGCTCTACTTCACTATCATCACTCAAGTGGAGGCCATTTTTCTCTCCCTCTCTAAACAACACTTAGACAATTCCTCTTAATTCTCTGTACAAGATTCAATAACAAAGCTATAAGAAAGCTCCTTTGAGCGATTTCTAGCATAATCTCTACTCATACACTTTGATATACATACTCTAGACAGATCATATACATGGAAGGAGTTTGTTTCGTCAAAGCTTTATATATATATACATGTACCGAATTTAAAGTATTCACTTAAATATAATTTAATTTTGTTATGTATTGTAAACTTAGGTTGATCGATTTCAAATTTCAAACTAATTTTTTTGTTTAAAATGGGCGGGGAAAATGACACTTTTGTATATATATATTAATTTTAATTAACAAATAGTAACATGGCATAATGCCTTATCACTTTGAAACAAGCAAAATTTTAGGGATAAGAATAGCCTAATGCACCACAAGTATATATGTGATCGAAAGTTTGAATTTAAATCAACGAAATAATATTTTTTTCAAAAATTGTTTTGAATAGTACTAATCAAGATTTAGTTAGATCAGTAATATTTATAAAAATTGTGTTTTTAGTCTTTTAATTATTCATTATTTGTTGTTTTATTCTTTTTTTTTACTGTTATAATATATCATCTAACTTTACAAATAAATTGCATATTTAATCTATGTAATAATAAATATGAATGGAGTTTAACGGTTCTATTGGTCAAGCTAAGGTCATCCGCATGCGTGAAAGAGTGGCAATTGCAAAGCTGATGTGGAATGTTTTTTTTTAGGGATTATGTATAACAATTATTATTGCAATCTGACAGTCAAATTGTTGCAATTTAACTGTTAGAATTGCAATTGCAATCTAATTGTTAGAATTGCAATTGCAATTCTGGCATCTTTTTTATTTTTATTATTACTTTTATTATTATTTTAATTATTATTAATACTTTATTTATAATGATGAAACTAGACTTTAACTGTGAAAGTATTCTCTATTACTGGATAATTTACATAGTGTACAGGGAAAGTGTATTTCTATACACTAGAGATAGTCTAGAACGACTTATTTCAAATTCAAAACCTAAGGTAGAGAGTAATCATATCAACCTCTCTCCTATCACTCTAACACTCCCTCTCAAGCTAGGACATAAATATCAATCATGCCTAGCCTGTTACAAATGTATTCTACTTAACTCCTTCCAAACCCCTTTATGAACAGTATGCAAGTTGTTCACCGCTTAGAATGTGGCCAGTAGATATAAGCCTCTATTGCACAGTTTCCCATATGAAGTGACGATCTACTTCAATATGCTTGGTTCACTCATGAAAGACCAGGTTATTTGCAATATGTAAAGCAACATTGTTATCGCATCATAGTTTTAGTGGCAACCTTACCTCCATGCCAACTTCTTTCAAAATTTTATACACCCAAATTATCTCATTAGCAACATGAGTCATAGCTCGATATTTAGACTCTGCACTAGACTGTGCTACAACACCTTGCTTCTTACTCTTCTACGAAACAACATTTCCACCTACAAACACACAATATCATGTAGTATACCTCCTATCACTAGGTGATTCTTAGAAAAAGGCTTCTATACTCATGTGTCCCTTATCCACATACAACACTCTTTTTCCAAGAGCACTAGTTAAATACTTCACAATTTGAACTATTATCCCTAATGAGTTTTCGTCAGGGCACTCATAAATTGACTCATCACACTAACTAGAAATGCAATATCAGGACGAGTAATGGTAAGATAATTAAGTTTACCTACCAACCATTTAGACTTCTTTAGATCACAAAGGGTCTCCCCCTCACCAGCTACAAGTTTCACACCTTGATCTATGGGAATCTCCCATGGCTTCGAACCCAACAACCCAACATCAGCAAGTCTAACACATATTTCCTTTATGAGATGAATATTCCACTCTTAGAAAAGTGACGTTAATGCTTAAGAAATACCTTAGCACTCCTAAATCTTTAATATAAAACTCACCTTGGAGAAAAAGATTTAAAAGCAGTTATACCTCATGTATCACTACCTGTGATCACTATGCCATCAACATACACAATTAACAAAATGCATATGTTGTTAGTATGTTTAAAGAATATAGTATGATCACGTGCACTTTATTGCATACCAAACCTGATAATGGCACTGCTAAACCTACCAAACCATGCACAAGGAGACTGTTTCATACCATATAAGGATTATATAAGGATTTCTTTTGCTTGCACACTTTACCAAACTCCCCCTGAGCAACAAACCTAGACGGTTGCTCCATGTACACTTCCTTATTCAAATCACCATGTAAGAAAGCATTTTTCACATCCAACTGATATAGAGGCCAACGGTTAGCAACTAAAGAAAATAAAATATACACAAAAGTCAACTTTGCTACTGGGGAAAACGTTTTTGTATAATCAACACCATACGTTTGGGCATAACCTTTAGCTATCATGCGCACCTTTAGCCTTGCAACTGAACCATCATGATTCATCTTAACCACATACACCCATTTACACCCAATAGCAACCTTACCCGTGGGATGAGCCACTAGATCCCAGGTCCGGTTCTCTTCGAGAGCCGTCATCTCCTCTTCCATTCATCGCACACCTCCAACCATCATAGGACAACGCCCGACTCAAAGATTTTGGAATAGAGTCTGAGTCTAACTGAGAGATAAAAGCACATGAAGAGGGGGATAAATGACTGTATAACACACAAAAAAAAAAGATATAGGATGATGACAACTACATTTACCTTTCTAGAGGATAATAGGAAGATCCAGGTTTGATGATGAAGATTCTAGTAAGAAAGGAGCCACTAGTGGCACTGCTTATGTAACAACTTCCCTTGGATGCCTTTCATAAACCTATGTAATTGGGAGCTACCCGCTGAATCAAACAAGGTAGATGGAACAGTAGCAATGTATATAAGAAAGTCATTGTCCCTAGACACAGAGGTAGGACTAGAAAGACACTCACTATCACTTTGTGTGCTAATCCTATTTTTCATGCACGAACCAATCATGTTGAGATTGACTATCACTTTGTTCGGGATAAAGTTGTCTCAAAGTATTTACAAGTTAATTTCGTTGCCCCATTGTCATTACTCTTATACTTTAGGTCCAAAGATTCCCACAGCTCTTTAGTTGTTTTCAGTTTATAGTACACACTATATAACAAGTCACACAAACTATTTCAAACGTAGTTTTGGCATTGTTAGTGTTTTAAGTCTAAACCCCAACTTGTAATTTGCTGAATTATTATGGCAAGTTATATAGTTTTTAGTTGTGTGTCTGTCAAAGATTAAAGTGAAAACATGATTGAGTAGACACTACGCCAGAGCGTTCAAAATATATTTGTTAGACTTCACCGACTTATTCGCGCTGATCTGGCAGAGTAGTTACTACACAAGAAGTGACATTACAAGAAAGTCCCTACTCTTTAGAACACCTCGAAGGGTAAGACAATAATCTTCTGCCTGGACATTCAAATTAAGATTACTGATCTACCTAGTCTATCAGAGTATATATATGTATAAGGAAGTTGATTCAAGAATTGATATACAACAACTACGAAGAATTCCATACTTGAATCACAGACATTCTTTCTCATATTTTACAAAGACTTACTCTGATATAGTCTTCTTCTCAAGACATAAGTTCTGAAGGTTTACAAGGAAGACCTTGAGAAGAAATTCATTGATGCCTAATCTGTAGGCATGAAGGCCATGCAGCTGTAGTGCAGTGTAGAGTGAGCCAGCGAATCGGACAGCAATAGAGCGGCTCTCCAAGAAGGGATTTCTTGGACTTCTGGTTGCACAGATCTCCGACTTTGACAATCTGCTATAGCCTTTGACAGTCGGGTACTTACCGTGTGTGGATCACATTGGGTGAGATTGTATCATCTCTTACCTTCTGTACAATTGTTGTTGGAGATAGTGGATTGAACGCATTGATGGTCATCCCCAAATGTAGATACAAGTTGTATTGAACTGGTTAACTAATATCTGTTCCATTTACTTTCTGCCAATTATATTTCCGCACTTTAGTATATTCTGTTGAACTATCTGATAGATCAATTGATTAGGGTTTGTATGTTTTCAACAACGTAATAGTTAAGGTAGATTGTATGTTAGTGATTAGGAATTATCAAAATAAGTAAAATCAGAGGCATAGGAAATCAAAATATTTCTAACATCCACTTTCCTAATGGTTTGAGCGTTATAGTCATGTTCTTTTTCACTATGAACCTTTTCGGTCAAGAATCATGTTAAGCCAGGAGTCGTAATGTAGAACTACATTTTTTGTTACAACCTATTGAAATTCAATGTATTAAATTTCCAAGGCATTTTCGTTGAACCAATGGTATCGTCACAGGCACCTGCACCATAGAGATCACCCCTTGCGTGCCAACAACAGGTGTATGATACGTATTCAAAAAATCCAAGTCAAGTGCACCACACTCTCCTTAAAATCGATTTGCTACCTCCCGAGGGTACTAAGAGTTTTGTAGCACCAGTCTTCTTGGACAAAATGAATTACAGTAATATAGTTGAGCACTCAAGCTACATTACTCTCGGCAAACTAAAACACAATGAGAGCACTTAGAATTTGTTGGTTTATCAAGGAAAAAACTTTAGAGAGAGAAGGAGAGGGAGAGGTTTTTATGTACTAATATCAGCAAGCAGCCAAAACAATCTGGTCAACACAAGATTTTTATAGGAGATGATGAAATAAATATCAATAAACAATGACATTAACATATGAATTAAATCATATTTGTAACCTCCATAACATACAATTGAATATGGAATTTAATACAACGGTTATGTACGCTAATTTTTTAAAATAAATTTAAATTAATTCAAAATTAATTCTTACGAATCAGAATTAACACTTCCAAAATAATACACCAAAAGTTGAAACTCATAAGAAACACACGGGAAGAACCGTGGCTAAGCAATCCGCAAAGCACATTCCAAAAATTAATTTCAGAAGAAACTTAATCACTTAGCTAGGGATGACAATTTGCCCTATCCTCGATAGGGATCCCCGATCTTCGCTCCGTTAGGGACAGAGATGGAGAAAATTTTGAGAAACGGGGACGGGGATGGGAATACGCTTCCCCGCCCCGCCTCATCCCCGTCCCCGAATAATTATTATAATTAAAAAGTAATATATATATATATATATATATATATATATATATATATATATATATATATATATATATATAGAGAGAGAGAGAGAGAGGATCGTGTTCAGGTGCGAACGGCCCACGCAAGAGAGAACTAAGAATGCATGTCATCCGCCCACGTGTCCAGATGTAGTTGCACTTAACGTTATAATTAGGTGCACCTAGGTGCATGAATGCCAACAAGTTAAATTACTTGCAATTCTAAATGAAAATAGGTGCACAAGTGCAAGTAAAATGTACTACATGTGCAAGTAAATTATACATTGAGCATCAATACTAAGTGCACCTAATGTTATAATTAGGTGTAATTAGGTGCACCTAGGTTCATGAATGTTAACAAGGTAAATTACTTGCACTTGTAAGTGAAAATAGGTGCACAAGTGCAAGTAAAATGTACGATACTAAGTGCACCTAATGTTATAACTAGGTGCACCTAGGTGTGCATGAATGTTAGGTGCACTTGTAAGTGAAACTAGGTGCACTTATAACACAATTACTTGCATCAAAGTTCGATTTATTTACGAAAATGTCATCTGATTCGAGTTAAATTACATCTGATTCGTTGATCTGGACAAGTGGACGGCTGCGAAGCGTTCTCATTTCCTTCCTGGGCGACAGTACGCACCTAAGCGCGCGCGCGCGCTCGCACACACACACACACACATATATATATAGGGTCATGATCAGGTGTGGCTACCCCTTAACGTGCGGTCAGTGCGGCCGCACCACTATGTATACAAATATACACCACTCAATGTTAGAAAATGCACCACTAAAATATACATCATTAGGTACGCATCACCAAAAAACACACCACTAGGTATGCAAATATACACCACAGAGTGTTATCAAATGCACCATTAGGGGCAGAGGAGTTATGGTGCATTATTTTGGCTGTGTGGTGTGTTTTATGGTATTTTTGTGTATTTTCATTGTGGTGCGTTTTCTAACATTAAGTTGTGCAATTATCGACATGACCCGTTAACATGACACGAAACCGGACATGAAAATAACGGATTAGTGTTTAGCCATAACATGTCCCGGGTCGTTAACGGGTTGACCCGTTAAGAACCCGTTATGTTTTCGTGTCTTAACAGGTCAACTCGTTTAATCCGTTAATATTATCGTGTTAACCCGTTTACACAGACCTGCTTAGAACCCGCTAAGAACCATTGTCATTTAGGTAAGAACCATTGTCTTTACAAAATATATCATGGACATGATTAAGAATGAATTTACTACATTAGGCCAAGATCATACACCAATTATTGATGTTCAATAATATGAAATTTGAATGTTTATTGTGTTCAATTTTATTCTAAAAACTAGTATGGACTTCTTTAATTATGATTTTTGGATGTTACTTTATAATTTTATGAATGTTATAAATTGAATATTTTTTTAGTTTGTTTGATGGATTGGATTATATGATTTATTTCTTTTTTATATAACTTAACTTTAAATTCTAGTTTTTAATATATCAATAGATTTAGCGGGTTTAAATGGGTTTCGTGTCATATCGTGTCGACACGATCGGAAACTCGTTAACAAAACGTGTCTTTCGTGTCAACCCGTTAACAAATCGTGTTCGTGTTCGTGTTACAATTTTGAACCCGTTAACCTTAACGTGTCGTGTTCGTGTTTAGCCTTATCGTGTTCGTGTCGACCGGTTAACGAACCCGTATACATGAATTGCCAGGTTTAGACTGTGAACCACACCGACCGCACGGGAAGACACGGCCACATTTGAACAGATATATATATATATATATATATATATATATATATATATATATATATAGTCATGATTAGGTGTGGCCTGGTCATTAGGTGTGGTTGTGTGGCCTACTTTTAGCAATTAGATCATATCACCTCATCAAATCAACGCGCAATATATATATGTTACAGAACACACCATTCTACGTATTAAAACGCACCAGAGGACCGATAAAACACACCATTCTACACAATATACCAAATGCGTCTATTCACTTAAAATTCATCAATATACTTAATAAAACACATAATTCTAGGTATTAAAATGTCCCACAACGTGCCTCATGTCAGATTATAAGCATACATTATTTACACATATTAGAAAACATGTGCTAGTTTTCAAAAAAAAAAAAAACATGTGCTAAAATATGCACCATTATACGTATTAAAATGCGCCACACTTATTAGAAACACATGTGTTAAAATACACACCATTCAATGTATTAAAATGCACCAGACGACGTATTAAAACACACTATTCCACAACACAGTTACACATCATTCTACGTATGAAAATGCACCAATGGATAGATTAAAACACACCATTCCACAATACAGTTAATGCACCAACATACGTAATAAAACGCAACACAACATGTATTCAAACGCACCACACTATGTACTAAAATGCACCATTTCAATTCACGTAATATAAGTACTAAAATTACCATAATAACCCCACTTAAACATACGCGAATTTCAGTAAGATTAATGAAATTGGACGGTGCAGATTAGGCCGCATGACCGCACCGGAGCTCGCCGCCGCATTTGAACCAAAATCTATATATATATATATATATATATATATATATAAAATTAAAATCTTAGTTTTTAAAATTAAAATTACACTAATATAAGATTTTGATTAAGAATTAATCTGGGACGGGATTCACCGTTCCTGCATAATTTTCTACGGGGATGAGGATGGGGACTATTTTCAATTTTCCGTCGGGGTTGGAGTTTCGAGGACGGAGAGTGGTGTGAACCGCACGGCCGCACGGGAGAGCACGGCCGCACCTGATCATGACTCTATATATATATATCGACGGATTCTGGTGCGGAGATGACTTCCCGTACAGTTGACGCACCTTAAGCATACAAACAAAGTACCTTAAGAACACAGACTACGCGTACCTAAAGCTTTAGGCCGGCGCACCTTAAGTAACAAACCCCGCACCTAAAGTTTTAAAATGGCACACCTTAAGTTTCACACAACTGATGCACCTTAAGCATACAAATCACACACCTTAAAAAGGAAAACAATGCAGATTAAGTTTTAGGTTGATGTACCTTAGCAATCGCAAGAAGAGAGAGATTTTTAAACCCAACAAAATAAATAAGAATGAGAAGAGTCTCTATGTTATACAATTTAACATGCCTCTAAAAGGATCTTGTATATATAATGGTGCAAACTTACTTCCCAAATCAATGTGGGACATGTGCTTTTACGAAGTTTTTCTGCCTTCATTTTCCAACTCAAATAGATGGTCTACTTTGAGAATTAATTTCGCATTCACCTATTATTCATTTTGAGCGTACAATATAGTAATCTCTTCGTCTTACTACGCCAAATATATCAATTTTTTCATCGGTTAAAAAAATCTAAATCTACTTTAACTTATCCTAAACTAAAAGTAGACTACACATATATTCCTAATACAAAATTATCCCTTAAAATATCTTTTTTTTGCTAAAAATTTCCAACCACAAGAGCTTGCATGCCTCCGCTGCTCCGCATGTCTAATCCATCATTTCATCCCGCAAAATCACATGAAACCGTCGTTTTCAGCTCCATACCCCCGTCGCCCTGGGAATCTTCCTCGTCATCATCATTGTCGTCTAGATCGCAATTCGGTGTCGAAAACGACGATTTGCCGTATTTCATTCCCTCCTTCAGAATCCCAGCTTGCTCAACCGGCGGAGTCCTAGGCAGCTGGCGAAATCGACTGTTGACTCGGCAAAGTTCTATTCCTACTAAAAGTTTTACATTCCAAATCCAACGGGATTGAGCAGCTTTTCCGATATATCTCTACGGTGTCTGTCAGGGACAATCGTGTCATTTATATCTTCAATCGGCACAGCCACGGGCGGCAGTTGTAGTGATGTTTTTGTATTTTCGGTGGCGGAGGAGATTGATCTGCGGCGGAGAGAACAGGGAACAGCTGATTCGAATGTTCGAGTTTTCAGTTTATAAGTATTTTTGTTGCTTTCTTCAACTTTCAAGTGTTTGTAAAAATGCCATTGAAAAGAAATTAAAGTTTGGTTAAATTTCTGAAATGATGTTGTGCAGAGGATAAAGCAGCTGCTGAATCAAATTGCAGAGATGAGACAAGACAACCGTTGCCCACGTTGAACATATAATACGTAAATATAAATATAAATGTTGCCCCAGACTTGGTTCGTCGTCTAACTTAAAAGTTTGTAAGTGACAGATTTTGTGCACACATGAAAACTAAGATTTAACCAGTGAGTTGATTGTCCGACTAGCGATTTACCTCCGCAGTAGTGACTCTAGCTGTGGGCTTAGAATCACTTAAGTTTTATTTTTTAAATGTTAAATTTAACTATCAGCTTAAACTTTTAATCAAAATGAAACACATGCTTCAATTGAGGTATTCATAAAATCAAAAAAGTTATGATGTTAATATTTCTAGTTTCTACTACCTTCATATCATATTTTCTATTTTCTTGTGGGTGGCTCAAGCATATGTTGATTGAGATCATGTTCACACCAACTGTATATGAATATGAGCTGTTGGTAAGCCCCTTGTCGCTGGGGTCAGCAAGAAACATCTCTTGTCCTTCAATCCACTGTCAATGGTTATGGAATGGAGGTCCCCATGTCTACTATGAAACCACCCTTCATCCATTAACATTATTATCTTTGGATGAGAATAACCTGTACTTACTGTTGAGCATAGGCCACGTGAGGCACCTGTTAAATATAAGTATTATTATTCACTCTAAGTATTACATTTTCATTTAAAATAAAATATTATATTAAAATATTATTACTCGTACCTCTTTCTATTTGGTCTCCTACAACTAATTACAAACAATCTTGATTTTCAAAAAAAAAAAAAAAACAAACAATCTTGCAAAAGGCCCTAGGTGTTAGTCAGGCGCCCAAGAGGTGCCTAGCGCCTAGGTGATACCTAAGCACCAAGTATATCGTCTCCAATTTTTCCACTGAGGACTAGAAGTTATATTCTTATAATTCCCTCAATCTAATCAAATTAGATATGTTTCATAGTTAGTTGAGTACATGATTGAAGAAATATAGAAGAAAAGTAATTGAGCAGACAAAAAAAAACCACTTGCCCGAGTTGAGCATCGACTCGGTCGAGTTAGGTGCTCAACTCAACCAAGTTAGGCGCCCAACTCAATGCTTAGTTAGACAGTTAGTCAAGTCGATTGTCTAAAAGTCGCCTAGGGGCTAGGGCTGAAATCACCTCAACCTAGGGCGCTTAAGCGGCACCTAGGCCAATTTTTTTTTACAATACTGATTGCAAGTAGATATACAATAGTAACAATACTATACTAGCCACTAAGAGCTGGCCAATAAGTTGGTTTGAAGAGGAGGCCCCAGAACAAAGAGGTCATAGATTCTCATCTCACTAACCTGTTAGTGAGAACTGAGAATTGAATTTTGTTCCAATAACTTTGAACAATTGAACCTCTCATCAAATTGATCATATTCATTGATATCCAACTCATCATTTTGAAGGAAAAAGTGGTATACTAAAAAGAAACCAGCAAGGCAATAGGAAATGATGAGTCTATATACTTTTACAACTCCATAGTGTGATGGTTTACCATACAAGAAGGAATGGAGAAAATAATTACAGTACAAATAAATAACTCATAGCCCATATCACTAACTCATCATAATGACCTTATGGTTCACATGTCTTTGACCTAAGAATGAATCTTTCCACAAAAAGGGAGGGGGGAAATAATGAAAGAACAAAAAATTACAACACAATTATGCAAGCATGCTCACTCTTTCTTTCTTTCTTTTGTTTTTTGTTTTTTAAACACTCGGCTCGGGAGGTTAAGACTATTAGTAGTATACCTTAGTGCTATCCAGAGAAGTTATAAGAGTACAAGCAATTCCTTCAGTACAGTCGTACAGATCACCTGGTACAACAGAATTCTCGGTTGTCTTCCTATGTAGCTGAGAATGCAGCTGAGAGTAAGTAAAAATAATGCAAACTTGCATTTTGGAATTTGGGGAGACCATATTCCAAAGAAAATTTGGTGGTCTGTTCATTCGGCTTCCCTAAAAGGTATTGAAGCAGAAGGAACCATTGGTCCTCATTCCCCCGGTTCAATTGTCTTCTCTACCAGAGCTTTGTCACTGTCAAAAAGAATAAATTACGATTCATTCAAACAAAAAGAAATTTAAGAAGTTGCATCGTATCTTTATCAACAGAAAGACAAGGTTTGCTTGAAAACATGAAGCAGCTGGATGAATATGCTTTATTTAGCTCGGGAAGTATGCTATAAACTGTTTCGAAACTCAAAAGCATGTGATTAAATAAAATTGCTACTTTGCAATCGCCTAAATCCGCCCAACCATTTGAATACCGTACCCATTATTGCCATGCAAGGACGGGATTACAACATACTAAGAACTAAGAAGAAATGAATCCTAAAAGTTCATAGCCTTAATAGGGCAGTTGGTTCTAAATCCAATCTTTCACCTGAACCTCCACATAAAAATAGAGGAAATAAATATCACCATCCACTCAAATATCTGGTACAGTTATAATGTTTGCTACACAATATGAATATGGAATAAGTACTAAGAACAAGGATGAATTCAAGTAGAGTGTCTACATGAGGTACACATTGGTATGAGATAATGACGAAAAGAGAAATTGATATGGAAAATTAGCTTTTGCCTAGAACTGAATGAGTTAAAGTAGAATGTCTAGGTGATGGATACATGGATTTTAGATGAAAATGAGAAGAGAGATTGAATAGAATATTAGCTTCACCAAGAAATTGCTTAGATTATTTTAATTGAATGCAAACCATTTATTTACCTGAAACATCCCATATGATGACTGAATGCTCAAACTTCTTAACCATCCCAAAAATGTAGACATTATATTATGCAAGGATGGAGGGGTAGGATACAACAATCCTACCTTTCATTTAGTTAATAGAAGGTTAAAATTAAAGCTTTTTAGATAGTTGCTTGTTAGTTATGATAGAAATCATAATACTTATTAAAGAAAATTTAATATTTGAAACAAATAAACTGTTACTTATAACAGATATTGTAATATTTATATGTGAAATTGTGATACTTTAAAAAAATTGATTGTTACTAATGATAAATATTGTACTCCGTAATACTTATAATTGAAATTGTGATACTTACCAAAGTGTAATTCTAATGTAAATATTGTAATATTTATATTTGAAATGTTAATTATGAGAGAAATTGTAATACTTATTGTAGAAAATTTAATACTAATTTGAATTAAAAATAAATCATTATTTAGTGTAGATATTATAATACTTATATGTGAAATTGTGATACTGTTTAGGGTAAAATTGGTTGTTACTAATGATAAATATTGTAATATTTATAACTGAAATTGTGATACTTACTCACCCAATACAACTCATCTCACGGATCCTTGTCCGTGATACGATTCACACAAGTTTTTACCTATAGCTACCTGACCCAAGTTGTCAGCTTGAATATCAGCCTAAACTCACTAATACTTGAACCCTTGCACATACAAGCCTACCATGAGATGTGACCCTTTTTAATTCACAAAACAATACGACAAAGGCCAACCCTAGCAATTGAATAATGAAGGCATTCGTTTCTACATGGCCATTGTTGCACTCACCAAATTCAGGAACCCAATAAGATAAGAAAAGAGAGATCTTTCCCATTCAAACAAAGCAAATAGCTGATGGGAAAAGATACAAGAAAGTTGAGTATGCAAGGAATTTGGTCCAATTAGGATCGGCAACAATCATACATGCAGTCCAATGTTCACTGCTAAACACACTACAATGTGAACTACAGAAAACTCATCGCACAGTAATTGCAGATCAAAATTGTAGTGCTCCCCAATGCAACAAGAATGTCACACAATAATAAATTGTTTTATTGATTATTGATTAACCAGTAATTACCATTAAACAGGGATAATCAAAGTAAAAAAAAAAAGGGCTTTTCTTATTACCTACAGATTTATGACTGTTGAGAATTCAGTAATCCACTTGGATGCTTTGCGCGTCGTAAATCATACTGATCTACATTTTGCAGTGGGGCATCAGTCTCATTCCTGATCCTCTTGACGTGCGGGCTCAGCAATCCCCTATGCTTAAACCCATACAGCTTTAGTATTTGATTATCAGCAAAATTGAAAGCTCTCTCCATGCTTCTCAAGCACCTTTCGGCAGAGTATTCTCCATAGCTTTCGCACGGCTTGCATCCCACAAAATGTGTCACAAATGGCCATCTATCGTCACCAAACCCCGGATGGAATTTCTCAATCATCTCCTCGTACTTATCCACCAAACCTGCCCAATATCCGTGCAAATGGTAAGAGTTCTCAATGAACACTTTGTCCATCCACGTATCCTTCTTTGACAAGAGCAAGTATACCAGTGCTGACTGATCGTCAGCTTCAAAATCTGGTCTACCCTTCAAATTAGCCGTAAGAATCTTCCCAGCCTCCTCGCGGACAGGACCTTTATGCCCCATCAGCGCCCAGGCATCAAGCAATTCTAGTGACCACTGGCAATTCCTAATGAGAAAACTACCCGTGCTCAAGGCAGTCCAAGATTTCTGATCAAACAACAAATCCGAGTAGCCATGGATAACAAGATTATGATTGTCATACTTAGACAAAGGTATCTCGAAAGTCATGTCAGTGAACAAAGCATCACTATCCATCCACCAAAACCACTCGATTTCAGGATGAGAAAGCATCAGCCTCCTAATCAAGGGCAGTTTCTCCCAGTAGCCTGTCATTTCACTATCCAAATGAACTAAATTATACATTATCTCAATCCCATGTACCCTAGAATAATCAATTTTGTTCTTAATACCCTTCAAAAGATAGTGATCCCCAACAGGGTTATCGCAAGGACCCGGTGGAGACCCAGTAACAAGCAAAATCCGAGGTTTTCCATTCACAATAATCGGAAATTCTGGATTTCTCTGAACCCATTCCTTTCGCTGTTCATCCCAATCACTGATTTTGGGCCCCAATATGAAGGTAGGGTTCGCGTCGAGAGTTCCCCCCTCCTCCTCCTCCTCCGGCTCACTGTCCGACCGGATCTCGGCGATTATCCGGTTAGTTTCTGCAATGAGATTCAAGTTCTCAGCCTCCGCCTCGGCTAAGGCCTGGGAAGAAGCGAGGTTGCCGAAACCGATGGTGCCGCGGAGGACAAGGATGGTAACGAAGCCGCAGAGGATTGTAATCTTGAGGGTGTTGAAAGCCCGGTGGATCTGGCGGCCGCGTGAGGGAGTAGAGCTAGCTCGGCCGCCGCGGGCTCCGCCGCCGTTGGGGGTGGGTAGGGTTCCGGCTCTCTTTTGAGCTGCAAATGTGGTGGTGGGTAGTGCTCCACCTTCATCTACACCCATTTTAGCTTGTATTACTATGAGTAAAGAGTAAGAGAGCTGAGTATTAAATTCTCTCCCTCTCCCCTTCTCTCTCTCTCTCTCTCTCTCTCTCTCTAGAACTTAGTTGGTGTTGAGAATGAATGAATGATAATATGGAGCTATGGTATCGCAGAGTGAAATGAGTGTGTCAGTGCGGGCGAGTGGTTGGAGTGGGTGGGGGGCTGAGGAAGAAGATGAACAAAGAAGCACCACCGACGGGAATTTTGGCATAAATATAAAATATTCATCTGCTCTGTTTTTTAAATTATTCCTATTTTCTTTAGTGTCTTTTTTTTTTTAATACAAATAAATCATCAAAAGATCTTATGATTTAGTGGCAGCATTATAAATTGCCTTTACAAATTACCTAGTATAAATCTAAGAATAGGATTAATGGACGTAGTAACTGCAATAAATATGTAAATTTATATGTAATATTGAGTGAATCTTTTTATTACAATAGATATGTAAATTTATAATTTTCAAGTAATTAGGTAATATTGAGTGAATCTTTTTATTACAATCGATAGGTAAATTTATAACTTTCAAGTAATTAGGTAATATTGAGTGAATCGTTTTATTACAATAGGTACATTTATAATTTTCAAGTAATTACGTAATATTCACTAAAGTAAAACTAGGTGTTCTTGTTCTGAGATACAATTAAATATAATAAAGTAAAACAATTTATAATTTTCAAGTAATTATGTAATATTGAGTAAATCTTTTTATTACAATAAATAGGTAAATTTATAATTTTCAAGTAATTACGTAATATTGACTAAAGTAAAACGAGGTGTTCTTGTTACGGGATACAATTAAATATAATAAAGTAAAACAATGAAGACATTAATGGAGATGGGAGATTCAAGAATATATGAAAGAGAGATCTTATTAATATTTAGGCCAACATGGATACATATAGATATTTATATAGGACCTCTAAAAGATAAAGATGAAAATATAAAAGATCTTTATAACTCAAATAATTGAGTCTACAGACTAATTATTGTATTGTAAAACACTTCCATTGGATGAATTACCATATAATTGAGTCTACATAAGGTAGTATATATTTTATATTTTCTCGAACATTTTCAACCCAAACCCAAAGTATCTAAGCTCTCACCACTGAGGTTCGAACATATGACCACCAATTTGAAATGATAACCAGGATGTAATCACACTAATGACACTATATGATAGTTGGCCGATGCTACCTTATTAAAAACCTTAGATCAGGGAAAAACAAGACAAAGGGGAAAGAGTGTAACTCACGACAAATATATATACTCCCCTCATTTGTAGACATTTAGTTTAGTTTTTCAAGGCTCCTTCTCATGCCTAAACCATGAACAAGTTTCTCAAAAGTTGGAGGTAAGCAAGGACTTAGTAAAAAGGTGTACAAGGTTCTTACTAAATTTAATCTATCTCACATTAACTTGTCAAGTGTTTTGGAGTTCATGTGTATGGAATAACTTAGGTGAAATGTGTTGTGTTTTTTCACCCTTAGGGCCCATTTTGTTTGTGGAAAATATTTGAAGGGAAATGGAAGTGAAAATTTATGGAAAAGTAGTTACTAGGAGGATGAATTTCATTATTTGGTTAGTTGAAAGAAAATTACTAGGAATACTAATTCTGTTGTTTGGTTGGATTTAGAATTGTAAGGAATAACGAGTATAAAAACTAATATGTCTCTACAAATTAAGAAAATTAATAATAATTAAGAAATAACACAAGGGGTAAATAGTCCATCTACACCACTTTTTCTTCCCATCTTCCATGGAAAACAAAATTCTTGGTCCAAACAAGGATTTTGTTTTCCTCAAATTTGAGGAATTCATTTTCCAATCATGAACCAAATGCAAGAAATGAGCATTTCCCATGATTTGGAGGAAAACGTTTTTTTTTTTTTTGAAATATTTTTCCCCAACCAAACATGCCCTTAATGTAATCCCTTTCAATTGTTCAATGCATGAAGCATTACCCTCAAAAATAATTATAGGGGTATCTATACTTGTGTTTAATCCACACAACTTTTGGATATGCTTGATAAGTGATCTTAATCAAACACACTCTGATCTTTGCCAGCTTCATGTAGGGCGATAATCTTAGAGTGGTTGGAAGGTGTTGCTACTAGCTTGCTTAGTAGAATGCCATGATATGATAGTTTTGTTATCGGTGAATAAATAACAGCCTGTGAACGAGCTTTGTATGGATCAAATCTAAATAATCCAACATTAGCATAACCTATTAACCCAGAATCTACTTTTTTTTTTTAGTATAGTAACCATAAATTCACTATCCACTAGAGATAATGGAAAAATAGTTTAACCCCATACCAATGATTTTATATATCAGGTCTTGTACATTGTGCAAGGTACATCGAAACACCTATTACACTTATGTACCTTTAGGCCCAAGTACTTTTTCATCATTTTCTCTATAACGAAACCAATCAGTTTCTACCTTAAGGCGCCTAACTATCATTGGGGTACTTAATGGATATGATTTGTCGAGATTAAAATGCTTCAATAATCTTTTAGGGTATGTGGTCTAATAGACACGTATACTATCATTTATATGTTCAAGGTCAAGTTCAAGGCATAGTCTCGTTCTTCTTATACCTTTCACTTCATATTCACTCTCGAGACTTTCAGTAATTTTATTAATTTCATTAGTGGTTCCAATCAAGTTCATGTCATCTACATAAATAACTATTATGTCAAATTCTTGACCATATTTCTTGATAAATACACATAGTTAGAGCGAATCATTTTTAAATCCCTCTTTTATTAGTTACTCACTCAAGCGTTGATACCACATTCGTCTAGACTGCTTCAAACCATAGAGTGATTTTTGTAACTTTTTTTTTGAAAATAGTGATTTTTGTAACTTGATTGAATAGAATTCTGATCTACAAGAGAGTATGTATTTTCCAACTTCAACCCCTTTGAAATTTTCATGTATATATATATGAGTCTAGTCAGCTATATAAGTAGGTAGTTACTACGTCCATTAATCGTATTCTTAGATTTTCTTGGACAACCATACTTTTTAGGAAATGGAAGGTAACAATATCTATTATTGAGGAATAAATCTTATCATATTTAAACCCAGGTCTTTGGGAGAACCCTTGTGCGATGAGTCATGCTTTATATCTTATGACCTAGTTTTTCTACTTTCTCTTTCAAAAAAAAAAAAAAAAAAAAAAAAAACTCATTTATGCTGCACAGGATTTACATTGTCAAGGGTTTTAGTTATAGGCCCAAAGAATATCTATTTCTCTAAAGAAGCTAACTTAGATTCGATAACTTTTGCTAAAGATCTTATAGTTGAGTGGCATAGTTGTAACTTTTCTAAGTAAGAGGTCACAGGTTCAAACCCTAGTAGAGAGTTGTTTATGATCTCACTTTTCTTTGTTTTGTTAATTTTAAAACTCTCCCCCTTCAATTTTGAGGGACTATCTCTTTCAAACTAATTGGATTACCACTTTATGTTATGGGACATATATAATTCACATTTTGTTCATTTGAAACACTAACCCTTGCGGGGGCATTCGATGTAGGGCCATGTGACATAGTTACTTTGCTTGCATTGTTAAATGCATCAGGCAAGTTATTAGATAAGGTCTATAAGTAGATAATTATTTTTACTTCTTGCTCACACTATGGTGTACACATGTCTAAATGTTTAAGGTTTCCTTCATGCCAAGATATTTTCTCAATTGGTGCCTTATTATTCCAAGTATAATTGAAATTATGTAATGCAGATATGTAACACAATATGAAACAATAAAAAAAAGCCAAAATAAGTAGACAGCTGAATTTGATTACGCAGTTGGAGAACACTTCCTAATCTACGGGGTCACGCCCAACAACTTTTTCACTTAAGATCAACCCGCGGTTTTTACAATTACAAGGTTCAACGAATTACAAAACTAAGTCCACCACCTATTTAAACATTTAACCTCATAAAATAACTTTTTGAAAAAGTTTACAAGTACAATTTGAACTAATTCTGCCAATTAAACAAACTATAACCAACCTGAATTTGAACGCAGCTTGTACTAATATAAAGTGGAGGATGAAGCTGATTTCTCCAGATGGTACACCAGTCTTTCCCTGTTTTGGAGTTTCCTTGCAGCACCTTCCAAATAACTCCTTGCAGCACCTTCCAATTATAGCTATTAGGACACCATGAAATTAGGAAGTTTAACCATCCATGTCTTCACCATGTCACGCATGATCTTCAAGAGGTTATCTCCACCACTTATTTTGTTGAGATATTATAGGAACCTTAATCAACATAATCAGACACTCCACCTCATCTATTTTTCACAAATACAATATTTTGCCTAATAATAATTGAACCAACATATGTCAATAAATTAACCAAAATACTCAATTAATTAAACTAATATAATTATAATAATTTGATTATAATTATATTACTTTAACTAATTTAGGTACTAACAATAATGAACATAGTCTCGTTGAAATGATAATATGAAAATCTTTCATTAAACAAGTCATTCGTATTAAGTTCCAAACACTTAATTATTGGTAGTGAGTTAAACCCAATATATATCTCAAGTCTTGTTTGAGCAAGCACCCATTTTAGTTCTTAGTGAAGGTGGAATGAGCACTTGAACATCACAACCAAAGGTGTGTAAGTGTGATATCTCTTGTCTAAATCCTAACACAAGTTGTCTAGGAGACATCGTGTTGGATGAGGTGGGGTGCAACTTTATAAGTGCATCAGCATGTAAAACAACATAATCCTAGGTGGCTAGGCATAACTAGGCAACTTGGAATGCATTAACAAAGTTCTACCTATTGTTTGAGTTCTTTTGGTCAAGAATTCAACAAGTCCATTTTGAGTGTAAATGTGAGCAACTAGGTGCTTAACGCTTATTCCATGACCTTCACAATAAGCATCAATTGCATTAGAGGTGAATTCTCAAACATTGTCTATCTTTATACTTTTCATTGGATGATTAGGGAAATGAGCTCTCAATTTCTTTCACTTTGCATTTTACCCACCATGAGACTAGGGAGGAAGTGGCCAAAGTGTATGAGTCTAGGAATGGCAACATGGCGAGGTGTGGAGTATACTCTTCGCCCTGTCTCTACTACCACAGCCCTATACCCGTCTTCGGCGGAGAATTGAAAATATTCTCTATTCATGTCCTTGTGAGTATTAGGCGGGGACAAGAATGATCAATCCCTAGTCATAAAGTGTCAAATTAGTAAAAAAAATTAAATGAAAACCTAAGTCCTAATAATAATTTCAAAAATTAAAATATCTAAGCATTTAGTTCTTCAATGATGTATTCTATTTTTTTTCTTGAAACGCTCATAATTCTTTACAAGGTAGTATCTATTATATAATTTATCAATCTTTTTTAGCCCAAAGAATTAATGTCTCTACCACCAATGTTCGATTATGTGACCACCATTTGAAAGGGTAACATGATATATACCTATGTTTATTACCCCTCTCTCTCTCTCTCTCTCTATATATATATATATATATATATATATATATATATATATATATATATATATATATATATATACACATATATAATTCAGATATATATATATATATAATTCAGTTCCCGTGAGGTTGTGCGGTGGCTTTAGGTGCGTAATTTTCTTCTTAAGGTGCGTGATTTTCACTTGTGTACGAATGTTAACAGAGTAAACTACTTGTACTTGTAAGTGAAAATAGTTTCACTTGTAAGTGATTTTATTTGAACTTTTTACTTACAAACTTGCACCAGCTACTTACACTTGTAACACATTTTACTTGCACTTAAGTTTGAGTTATTTACGAAAAAGTCACCGCGTCATTTTTTCTAATTACATATGATTCGTTGAATCTGAACACGTGAACGATAGTGAGTGGTTCTTATTTCTCTTATGGGCAACTGTTCTCACTTGAGCGTGCCCCTATATATATATATATATATATATATATATATATATATATATATATATATATATATATATATATTATTTGGGGACGATGAGGGTCAGGATGACTTATCCCTGTTCCCGTTCCTGTTATGAGGCAAATTGCCACCCTAAGGATGGGATTCGAGTTGAAAACCTTGTTCCATTGAGGGTATTTAAATCTTTTAAAGAGTAATTTTAAAGATGACCGTGATTCAGTTCAAATTGATCGATTCATTGAGCCGGATACTGTAACAATCAAATCGAAATCGTAATCGTAATCGTAGGAACGATTATGGTTTTTTTTTTAAACAAAAAAATTTTGTTAAATTATAGGGAGTACTATTTTAAAAATTAAAAATAAAATTATAAAAAAAAAATAACAAACGGTTTAAACCGAAATAAAAATTGAAACCTTCCTAAATGATTCCGGTTTTGATTTATCATTTTAGAACCGGAATCGAACCGATATGATGCCCCCACGTAAAATTTTCGCTTTTTCTGATGCGCAAACACCGCTCTCGGTTGTCATTTTATATTTTATAATAAATCCAGATTGTTCGAAGTGACAAGTTAAAACTGTTTTTCTCCGATCAATTTCCGGGCGGTCAGAGAATTTTTTTTCTGTGGATCTTCCGACCAATTCAAGGTACGCCTTGCGATCTGCTGACTTCATCAATTACCATTCGGTTCGAAAATTTACTGCAGTAATCATTATCATCATTAGGTCTCCATTTCCTGCAATTATTTACATTTTTTGGGTCCAGTTTTCGTTTGATCTGGCTTCTAATTAACATTGGTTAACTGAATTAGCTAAAAATAATAATTTTATTTTCAGTGAATTTCGTTGTTTCGTGATAAAGATGTCTAATATTGTGTAACTTTTGGTGGTGTGATGGTAATTTTGTGTGGGGCAGAATGAGCCAGGTGTTCGAAGGATATGAACGGCAATACTGTGAGCTTTCAGCTAACTTGACGAAGAAGTGCACCTCAGCTAGTCTCTTAGATGGAGGTGAGAATAATTTCCTTAAAAAAAACATTTTTGTTTAGATTTTTTTTACTTTTGGTGGTTCCTTTCACTGAATATGTTATGCTTTATTGGTTTAGAATGCTTTGATGGAAATAAAACCTATTTTTAAAACTACTAGTAATTGAATTCTGAGAATGCTCCTTTTTTGTTTTTTTTTTTTGGAATGTGGAATCGGAGCATGGTTTTGAATTTGGTAAAAGGTTGCATAGGGGCTAGAAAGCATAAGGATATTCCCCTACATGGTAATATGGGACAAGTGATTGTTGTAGGACTAGATGCTATTTGAAAACATGGCTTTTGGTTTTGCAAGAGCTAGTTGGAGATCTCTAAACAGAACTAATTCAAGAAAACTCAAGCTCAAGTTTGTAGGGCTATGAGGTGAGAAGGAGTCAAGTAATACCCCACAACCATACTATTTTATGTTGAGCTCTATGTCACCTATGCAAACTCTGGCATTACTTATATAGTGAATGGAGAAGTTTGAAAACTCTAGCTTTCTATAGGTAGTTATCACTTCATCTTCCAACTTCTTGAAGTGGATGAGACTGAAAAAAAATTCAGATAAAACTTGGTTATTGATTTCTCCATTGAAGTGTGGTAGTTTAGTGCATAAATTAGGAAATTTATTTATGGAACTGTGCCAGTAATGCTTTAGCTTTTGTGTGCCTTACATTGATTCCTGCCTTCATTATGAGATCTATGTTACAATTTAGAGGTGTCCTTTCATGCAGATATTTTTATTCTATACCCATTAGTTTGTTAACTGTGGTTTTCCTGTCTGTTCATGCTTGCAGAACAAAAGAAGCAGAAAATATCTGAAGTAAAATCTGGATTGGAAGATGCTGAGGCTTTGGTAATGTAAAAAATGCATTTTCGCGGCCAAGTGTTGCTTTTGTGGAATTCTTTATAAAAAACGCTATTATTGTCTTTCTATTGTGCAGATTCGCAAAATGGATCTTGAGGCTAGGAGTTTACCTCCAAATTTAAAAGCCACGCTTCTTGGAAAGCTAATAGAATATAAAAGTGATTTGAACAATGTGAAAAATGAAGTCAAAAGAATTACATCAGGCAATGGTAACCAAGCAGCAAGGGATGAATTGTTTGAATCTGGAATGGCAGATGCCAAGGCGGTATCCCCTTATCCCCATTTATGATTTTCTGTCTTATGTTCATTGTCTTGAAACAGTTTTCTTGTTAGATAAACGTGCATGAGTTGATGTAATACTCAACATTCTTTTTACTTGTTTGAGTGCCAACTTGCTTGACTGCTATGAGTCCTATGACTTACTTTCTGTAGCCCCAATGTGTGACCTCATATCCAACATCAGTTTTAGTATGACATTGTTGAGACATCATCATTGCAATGCTTTCTATTCAATAACTACACTTAAATAGGTATGTTGTAAGAAAGGAAAACTTTGTACTTCTGTGTTAGGATGTCAGGTGGGACAATTGTATCTCAGGTCTTAATTATTGGTGGAAACCTCTACTATTTGTTTATTGTTTATTTCCTATTAATGCAGCCTTGCTGATCTTTTTTATCCATTATTAGGGGGTCTTTGGTTGGATGGAAAACTTTTTCATTAATTTTGAGGAAATTGAATTTTCCTCCGTTTGGTTCATAGAAAACGTTTTCCTCAAATATGAGGAAAACGTTTTCCAAGGTTCTACCCTTAGACCAAATATGTATAATAATTTTTATTATATTATTATAATAAAATATTTAATTATACTCTGTAATATTTTAATATATGATATTATAATTTTTATAAATTATACTCCGTAATATTTTAATTTAAAAATCACTATTACTTTTATTATCATTATTATTGTGTAGGGGCATATTGGTCTTTATACTCATTATTCCTTACCATTCCAAACTCAACCAAACAATGGAATCAATATTCATACTTTCATAGTAATTTCTTTTCCACTAACCAAACAATAGAATCATTCTTACTGGTAATTTCTCTTCCATGGAATTTCAATTCCATTCCTCAAATATTTTCTGCGAACCTGATGCATTCTGGGGGCGTGGTTATGTTCGCAGAAACAGATCAGCAGAGAAGCTATAATTTGGGAAATTGCAGTAATGAAGGAGTTCTATTTCATTACCATACTATAGTTTAGTTCTATTTCATTACCATATTATAGTTTAGAAAGTTGTTAGTTTATTATTATATCATAGTTCAGAAAGTTAAGAGTATTATAAAGCTTCCTAGCTTAGTTTTAGTAATTAGATCAGTTTTGGAATCCTTGTACTGTATCAATTTCAATAAAAGTAAGCAGAGTTTTAATCCCAAATCAAAGGCTAGGGAGTTCTGGGAACTCAAGAAAACCCAGCTTATCTTTTTTCACAATTGTTCCTTTCTTTCTATTCCCTGTTTTCTGCAATTCCACAACCCATAATAGAACCAAACGCGCCGTTAGTGTTTAGAAATTATGGGTGAACTTCTATTGGATTAAAAATTAATTGGGTCTATTACTTACAGCCCAAAATTCTCAAAAAAACTCCTGAAAAGGCCTCTGTCCTGCACAGGGAGTCTGCCCTTTGTTCTGCAACAAGGGTGCACGTCCTTGTGCTACTTGTTCTTACCTCAACAACGCCTTTTTAAACCATGCAGGTGGGACAATCATATCTCAGGTTTTAATTATTGGTGGAAACCACTACGGAGTACTATTTATTTATTCTTTATTTGCAAAATATTAAGTTTCTAATTTCTATGACAAGCTCATGTGATTGTAGTCCTATTGTGCAGCTGAGCTGCTTCTATCCCTGGGAATGGCATCTTGAGTTAATGAGATTGAGAGGGCACCATAAAATCTCTTATATTCCAACACTTTAAGCTTTTAATAATTTGAAGATTCTTACATAATGTTACAGGTATCAGCTGATCAAAGACAAAGACTGATGATGTCAACTGAGAGATTAAATCAGTCCAGTGATAGGATTAGAGAAGGTCGAAAAGTGATGCTGGAAACTGAAGAGCTTGGGGTTTCAATTCTTCAAGATCTGCACCAACAACGGCAGTCTCTTCTGCATGCTCATAACACGGTGTGTCAAATAATCAGCTGCTTTTAACTTTTTAGTTGTTGCTTTAATAAGTGAAAGACTGGGCAATATCAACCAAGTTTTAATATTTTCAAATGTGTGAATGTAGAGGTAAAACAATCTCCTTACCTTTTTCACAGCTTCATGGAGTGGATGACAATATTAGTAGGAGCAAGAAGATACTGACTACCATGTCAAGAAGGATGAGCAAGAATAAATGGATCATTGGATCAATCATTGCAGTCTTGGTGATTGCAATCATATTGATTCTTTACTTTAAGCTTTCCCGTTAGTCAAAATGCCCAGGTTTTTGCATCTTCGTCCTTTTTTGTGTTTGAAACTGGAATGCATGCATTTTGGAACATCTATTCTCATCTACTGAACTTCTGGTTGTGGGTCAGTTTGAAGTCTTTGTTTGGTAATGGTATGTTGTGCTTTAAACCTTCAAACTGCATTTTTATAACTTCTGGCAGTTTTTGTTAAATAATGGTAAATAATGGCCTTGATCCTTATTTTGCGGAGGTAATGACGGCTAAGGAGGCCTTAACTTGGCTCAAAGATCGTGGAGTCGGAAATTTTATTCTTGAGTCGGACTGTTTAAACTTTGTATTAGCTTTAATTCTGTTTCGTTAGACCTTTCGTATATTGGTTTAATTATTAAGCAATGCCTAGTGATTGCTAATGACATCAGGAATGTGTTGGTTCGCCATGTCAGAAGGTCAGCGAATCATGTGGCTCATGTCTTAGCACGAGCAACTGATTCTTCATCTGTCCTTGGGTTGTGGGAATCTTCCCCGCCATTTTGTATTTCGCATCTTCTTGATTGATGCAAGTTATTGTTTTGATTTTCAAAAAAAAAAAATGGTGAATAAGTCCATTTTACATCATATGCTTTAGATATATTATCCATGCTTTTATACTAGGTGCTTGTATTTCCTTTCTCATCATCGCCTATTTTGTTTTGGTTTTTTTAGCAATTTGTAGAAAGAAGTGAAAACTGAAAAGCTAGAAAGGGTTTGATTCCAAATATATTGATGAATGTTAAACTCCTACATTGCTTTTGGAGATTCAGGTTCGCCATGCTGAAATATGGATATGGCCTTAAATTCTCAAATATGCATGAATGTAAAATTATTAGAAAATTTTACTTAATAGTTCTAACATTATCAAATTATCCAATTGGTACACCATGGACCATGGTACACCTTGCTTTGTGGACTCTGGTTTAAAAATTATTCTGTAATTAATATATTATTTTGCATTAAGTTGAAGACATATAATATGTGAACTACATGCACATAATGTGTTTTTTTTTTTTTGTGTACCCATGGTTTCTATTGTCAGACAGAATGACTATTTTTCTCGTTGAATTGTAGGCACCTTTAATGTTAACTACATATTATGTGTCTTCAATTTATTTACAATATATAATTTATCAATTGTAGACACATAATATATTAATTGTAGACAAATACTTTGAAAGTCATTTTAAACCAAGTTCCACAATACAAGGTGGAACTTGCTTCATAGTATAATTTGCCGAAATTAAAGACTACAATTCTACTTTCCAAGTTAAAATTTGTGACTTCATCAAAACATTAGTTAAGGATAAAGATTTAAATTTAGAGAAACTTGTTTGTAAATAGATAAATGATACTATTAACACATAAAATTAGATCACAAATATTCAATGATAATTAGTTCAAAGGAAAATGGTTAAATGGGCCCTCAAATTTTACACAAAAAAAATAATAATCAAGCTCTAAACTTTTTAAAATAGTAATTAAACACATCAATATTTTATTTTTGTGCAATGAAGTCCAAAAACTGGTTAGTGGCAGATTGCTAAGATTTTAGTAACACTTCGTCGTCATTTTCGACACCAAACCGATCGGCAAATAATTGTCGATCACTATTGAAGAAGGCGACCAGTGGTTGCATTTTCTAGCAGAAGGCAACCACTGATCACCTTTTCGGTGTCAATAGGCAACCTAGTGGTCGCCTTCTCTAGGCGATCGGCGACTGTTCATCAGTTACTTTGTTGTCAGAAATGGAGCTAGAGTGTTGTCGAAATCCTAATGACTTGCAATAGCATGTCATTCACTGATTTTTAAACATCATTGCATCAAATTAAAAATATTAATTGATTTAATGGCAATTTTAAAAAGTTGAATAAACCAAATGTGACGATGATTTAAAAGTTAAGGGACCAAATTTAGAAATTTTAATAGTTAGAGACCACAATACTTGTGGGGCCAAAATGAAAATAACTCTGTATGATTAACCAACCAACCAACCAACCTATTACAGCAGTCTCATCATAATTCGTATGGCGTTTTCCCGTAAAAAAAATGTTACATGTTCATGATGGTCTGAAACCAAAATAGATTTACCTTGACACTCTTTTTATATGGATCAAAGTACAGCATATTCAAAGCAATCAAGTCACAGCCATCAATTGATAACTTCCACAAATCCCCATATAAGCTCCAAATGAGTAGTGCATTGATCACTCTTAAGCTTTATGAGATTGGAAGAGCATAGCACTGAAGCGGGAGAGAAACTCTCGAATTGATCTTGCATGAAACCAACGACAACATTATCGGGGGCAAAGTCGAGTCTGGGGTTGTGCAATTACGCTAATAATACCTGATACAAAAGCTCCATTGACGGGGACGAGTACGGTTCAGAGTAGAGAAATTGAAGTGTCATCTTCAGGTGAGGAATCCAAAGTAGTTGTTTGGTCTTCGTCGTCCTCGTCCTCATCATCCTCTTCATCATCATCTGCAGAGGCTGGGTGTCCATTAAGATCCACTAAAACTCCATTGGGCTTCCTAACGAACTGTCCCCTAACCCTAGGTCTCCGATCTGCCAGGCGTTTGCGGTTGACATACCGAATCTTCTTGTCAAAACATCGCGCCTTTCTCTTCTGCCTGAATTTCATCAAGGCTGCCTCTCTATGGTCTATTTTCCCCATCTTACCATCAGCAGACGAGGAGCTCCCGTATGATGGCCATGGATGTTGTGGTGGCATTTGGCCCGGTTGCAAGCACATGTTCATTGGATAATAGGGAAATGATCCCATTCCAGGCATATGGGGAGGACAATGCGGTACATGACTGTATGTTGGAAGCATAGCGGAATTAGCATGGTTGTGAAGATCGGGCAAGTTCTTTTGATACATTTGTGAAGAGGGCATCATAACTTGATTCATTATCCTTGGAATGTAATACGGTGGATAAGCAGCATGGGCATGGGCATGATAACCTGAAATGTCGTGGTGAGACTCGTTTGTTGGATGCATATGCACCTTGGAGAACTCCTCCATCCTTTGTTGCGGGAATTCCATCGATAAAGGTGGAGTACAAGACCTTTCCATAGAGAGGGAATCGGGAATACTGTTACTGCTCGGATAGCCATCTCCTTGTGAATGATTTTCGATTGCATCACCATTGGCCCGTTCTTTGGATTCAATATCCACATTCCCACCCTCATTGATCCTTGAATGATAAGTCACGTTTTCACGGACAGTAACTTGGTCATTGCTCTTGGGCATGCTTGACTTGACATATGTAAAGAATGCAGAAGACTCGCCTATTTTCAATTCACTCTTCTTTGGAAATGAACAGATTTTTCCTGGAAACAATATTAAATGTAAGTGATAAATCCAAGCGTAACAGATTAAAATGATACCCATGCTTCATTGAAAGGCAGAACACTTGAGAAGATAACAAATTCAAGTGCACAAGGAGGACAATAACAACATGGATATCCAAAGTTCTTGCCAGCTAGTAATGACTATTTCAGTCTACTTAAGAAACAAAGTTCAAACTGAAAATCTTCATTTGTATTGTAGTTTAGGAGACAAAACTGAAACCAAAATTCTCTTGCCCATGACACGATTTTGTCCTTTATAATAGGAGGAAAAAAAAAGAAAAAAAGAAAAAAAAAAGTGACCATAATCTCAGTATGCTATTAAAAGCAGTCATCAAAATGATACCTCTAACAAAGTAGAACATAATAATATATTAATATGATGGATAGATATTGAACTTGCAGAGTAAATACTTCTAATTTTCAGAATAAGTTACTAAATCCACAAGTTGATGGTAATGTGTATTTCTATCTGTTAGCATGTGGACAGTAATAGAGAGCCATGTGAACCACTCACCTGTTTTTCGGTCACTACTTCCAGGAACATCCGGCAGACACTCAAATGAACCAATGACTAGAGTCTCTGGGGAGGCAGCATTTGTTATGGCATTGGTCTGAATTGTAGGCATGATTGATTTTTTTTTTTAAAAGACACACTATGCAAATCAGTACAGCATGAATGATTAAAAAAGAAAAATAATGACTATTTCATCTTCATGAAAAATTATTATCTTATAGCATGAAAGAATGTAACCTACTATAATCAGAAAGGAATGCTTTACTGTTAACATAAAAACATCTTTAAAGATTCACTAAGTGGCTTCCAGCAACTAATATTTAAACCACGTAAATTCTAAGGATCTATTTTGTTGTAGAGAATGCTTTTTCTTCAACTTCAAGTTTTCAAGCTTTCATTTTCCATTATACTGTGTTCTTTAGTTGTAAGATTGCAATTATTTTCTAATTTAGATTTTAAAAAACAGAAAATTTTGAATTGAGTAATACTACACATACTCCCACATTCTACTCCATTTTCTACTCCCTGCTTACATGTCATTCCTTGATTCATTCAAAAAAAAAATGCGGGCCATAGTTTCTATTACTTTCTTTTTATCATCATCCAATAAAATCAAGACATGGCAAGACTACAGGAGTTTTACTCCCTTGGAGTCCATTGATCATTTTCCTTTTGAATTTTACTTAATTGTCTTCATACAAAACTACCAATATTGGTGGTGGTGGGCAATGCTGTTCAGTCAGGGGTGGTGGGCAATTTTGGATCACCCATGTTTTCCATTTGGCAAACTCAGGACACTGATAAGCCACAATAATACAATTTCAATAACATCTTTTTGGAGTTATTCAATTTATTTTAATTGGAAAAATAAGGCTAGAAATATTCATTTTTAACAAACTCTACTTTCCATTATTCCAGAAAATGGAAACTGAACAGGCCTGGTAAATTTTTCCAACAAAATTTGAAAAGTGCAAACCAGTTGAGAAAGAAATGCAATTTCAGTGCTCAACAATAACCAAGTTGATTCCAGAACACAGAGTTAATCTCCCCCACCCACATTCATTTCCTGACAAGCCACTTAATCAGGTCAACGCTAGATTCAATATTAATCTTTGTATGGTGTTGTTGAATGTCGAGAACATCAATAATAGCCTTAAAGCGAACTCACTAAGATTCAAATACCGACACTCAGTTCCAATAACTCACCTCATCTTCCTGTTGAGTAGAGGGACCAGTTTCCAGATTTATGCTTTTCCGGGACTTTTCATCTGTGTCATCTGAGAAGAGTGTAGTGCTGTTTGTGTTAGCATCACTCGGGTCTGATACTACCAAATCAAAGTCATAATTTAGAATGTTCTTCTCTGCTAGTCCAAGCTGTCAACAAAATGAGATACAGAAATGATTATATGAAGTATGTCAAGAAGAATATTAAAAAAAAAAAAAACTACATAAAATAACAGAAAAGAAATTAAAGTAGCTACTCTAAATATTGATATATAGAAGACATAATATCTGATGCATTTATCTCTCATCCAATCTCAGGCTAAGGTTTCCATAGCCTTTCTATATACTGCAGAAGCATAAGGATAACTACTTTCTAGTTACCCTAATATTTCATGAAACTAACACTAGAGGGAAATGAAACATAGAAGGTATAATAGTGCATACCATTCGCCTTCTTCTCCACATATGAGTCCACAAGTTCAATAGTTCATTAGTGCGGAGGGGCTTCACAAGGTAATCTGCAGCTCCCAATTTTAAGCACTTAACGACAACAGAAACCTCATCTTGAGATGACATCACTACAACACATAAGAAAATAAGAAAGAAATTTTACTTCAGTTGTTGAATAACTTTTATTTTAAATTAAATGGGAATGGGAATATAATGAAGTTTGACTTACTGATAACTGGAATTCGCCTTAACTCCTTATCCCTCATAATGTATTTCAACAACTTCAGCCCTTTGGACATCGGAAGGTCCACTTCAGAAAGTATAATATCAATATCAGGCCCTTCTGCATTCAATGCATCGATCACCTGTCTGGGTGACCTCACAGAAGTCACTGCAAATTAAAAAGCAGACTCAGTAAAGACTAAAGAATCTAAAATGCAACTCACAAACATTTAGCAAGAAAATTAATGATAAAAAATAACTCTCCCAACACGTATTTATCCACTCATTAGCCTAGTACCTAGACTTTGAAAGCACATATTATATTTCATTTTTTCCCGTTTCTAGGGTAAGGCAGCAGGGTGTGCTTTCTGGTGAGCATTAGCATGTCAAAAGACCTACTTCTCCCCAAACCAACAAATTCCTTAATGTGTTAAAACACTTGTACTTAAAGAATCCAATTTTCAGGCAAGCAGTACCTAACTAAATGCATCCAAATCCAAAACCCATAAATTGTAAGATCCTAAATTTCAGTAAACCAAAAAACCAACAAAGACATCATCTATCACAGTAATCATGAATCAACTTACAATTGATTTAGAATGACAGTAATTACAACATTTTAAGCTGCGATCTTCCTAAAACATACTCAGAACTAGAAAAATTAAATTCAATCCAATTCAGAATATGCAGAACATGTTGCAGCAACATAAAAGTTTTAGGCATAATAAAAATAAAAAATAGCAATAACAACAACAACAATCATAGTAGCAAAGTTATCTCTGAACTGAATAACAGAGAAGATTTAATAACCTTGATAAGAACATTTGCACAATAGCGTGAAAACCTCCTCAGAGCTCTTGGAATCATTATCGCACAGTAAAATCCTAACTTTACTTCTATCTATGAACCCATCTCCAGTCTTCACAATCTCATTCTTCTCCATCATCGCTTTTCAAAGAACAATTAAGCAATATACATATACGTTCATAGAAAATATACAAAATAAAATTAAAAAAAAAAAAAGAAAAAAAATGGTTAGGGTTCAGCTCAAACCCCTAAACATCTAGTCTTATAGAACCTCTATATAGAAAATTTTTCTATTTACTGCTAAAACTAAAGCGTCTAATTTCGAAAACCCCATTTACAGATCGCAAACTAATTCAAATCATATCCAAAATGAAAAAAAAAAAAAAATCTATAATTTTCTAATAATTACGGTGCGCACCGGAGGTGCAACTTATCTATAAAGCATCTGAGCTGCTAAAAAACACGGCGAAGTCCGGCCATCTAATGGTGACGGGTTAGACTGTGAAATTAGTATAAAAAAAAAAAAAAAAAATCAACAAAACAAAACAAAAAGAAAAGCTTCGCCAGCCCGCCACCTCCGGTGCACGTTAGCGTCCACCCTTTCAGCCTAGCTGTCTTCTACTACCTATGGGGTCCTTCTAGAGAGAGAAAAGAGGGAGAAGCTCCGAGACCGGCTTCTGGTGGTTGAGGAAGAAGCTCAGAATTTCGGAGAGAGAAACTTGATATTTTGACGGCGCTTTTTAGCCGCGGTGGTGAGTGCTAAAGTGCGCGACCGCTTTGGATGTACAAGATCTAGGCCGTTCCCGATGCCAATCGGAGGGTGGAGATGATATGAGCGGCGAGTAGTGCGCAGCTCCGCGTAAGATAGCAATTTTGTCGACGTGGAACGTTGGGAGAAAAAAGAGGTCCAAAGAGTGACTCGTTAAAGGATAAATTGCACTTCATACACCTCGTTTACTGTGATTTTTACAATGAAAACCCATCTTTTTTTTTTTTGGCAAAAGGGTCAAATAGACACATGTAGTAACCATGATTGTTCATCCAGCACCATGAATTAAAATATGGTCTATCTAAGTCATTATATTCCTAATTATTTTTCATCTAGCATTTTTAACATATTTCTAACAAGTAACTCATCTCATTTGTTGACATGGAAAAATAAAATAATAAAAAATGATGACAAGTTATTTATATGAATGTTTTGGATGATTTTATCATATTTCATTAATGAAGAAAATGATTTTTTGCAATGAAATAGGGTAGAAATCAAAGTTGTTATATAATGTTTTAATTACAGTGTACTGCATTACTGTGTATGTATAGTGGGGTATTCAAAGTTGTTCGGCAATGAAATTCTATGAAAATCGATATATGAAAATTAAATATAATAACTTATTAAGATATTGTATTAGGTAAATTTTATTACTTTTTTAAAAAAAAAATAATTTTCGTATATCAATTTTCATGGAATTTCATTGTCAAACGACATTGAATACCCCGCTATACATACACAGTACACTGTAGTTGAAACTTTATATAGCAACTTTGATTTTTGTCCTATTTCATTGCAAGAAATCATCCAAAAATACAATATCTTAAGTTATTCAATTATCAAAAAATCCAAAAATATTAATTTATTTTTAAAATAAAATAAAATTTACCCAATACAATATCTTAAGTTATTATAAAAATAATTTAATTTTTAAATATTTATTTTCATGAAATGTCATTGCCGAACAATAGTGAATACCCCGCTATACATACACTGTAGTTAAAACTTTATATAACAATTTTGATTTCTACCCTATTTCATTACAAGAAATTATTATTTTTTCATTAATGAAATAAGGTAGAAATCATCCAAAACATCCATATAAATAACATGTCATCATTTTTTCTAATTTTATTTTTCCATGTCATCAAATTAGATGGGTTACTTGTTAGAAATAGGATAAAAATGTTAGATAAAAAATAATTAGGAGTATATAATGGTTTAGATGGACCATATTTTAATTCTTGGTACTAGATGAACAATCAATGGTAGTACATGGGTCTATTTGACCCTTTTGCCTTTTTTTTTTAAGAAAACAAACTGCCAATCTTCATTACTTAAAACATTCAAAAGAACATCACATAGAAAGAGAGGAGGGTGGATAACCCACTCCTCGCAATCTGATATAGAAACGGACTCTCGTGCTAGGGAATGGGCAGCTCAATTCGCAGATCGCTTAATAAAAGAGATAAACACATTAGAGAACCAACTAAGCCTATCTTTGATATCTAAGACAATCAAATCAAAAGAGGACTCTCCTAAGTTTGAATTTAAACATTGAACAACAGTTAATGCATCAGTTTCTAAAATAACATGGTCTAAACGAGAGGATTTGATCCAAGAGAGTGCTTCCCGAATAGCAACTGCCTCAGCTTCCTTGGGAGAAAAAACACCATTCCATGGAGTACATCTTGCAGCCTTGAAGTGTCCATTATCATCTCTAAGAATCCACCCAAAGCCCATTCTACCACTGTTTGCATCAATCGCAGCATCCACATTGAGTTTTGACCATCCAGTTTTAAGCTTCTTCCATTTGACAGTAACATTCACTTGAGGGGGTCTGTTGGTCCGATCACTCTCAGTTATGTCCTCCAGTCTCTCAAATGGGTTGAGGCTCTTTCAATGATTTGCAAGGTTGTGATAAAGATATTCTTCCACACCTTCTCGTTCCTGCACAAGCATAAATTCCAGCACAACATAACCAAAAGAGAGAGATCATCCCTGGTAATAACTTTTATATTGTCTTGCACCCAATCAGTAAAAGAGAAGTAGCCATCAGGATTAATAAAACTAGTCATTCTAACCCAACATTCATCGGCCGCCAACGACGGTTTCGTCGCCGGAGACATTTGTGGTCGCATCTCCGGAGAGGCGACCGCAAATGTCGCCGGAGAAGGCGTCGACGACGAGTTGATCATCGATGGTTGATTTTTTGCCAGAAATGATGTCAGATCACAGGTCACTAACATAGGCTTTATTGCTCCAAAATAAAATGTTAATGGGTTTAATTACAACTTTTAAAAGTTTAGGTACCTAATTGACTTTTTAGGTAAAGTTTGATGGCCTATTTAACCATTTTTCCTTCTTTAAATTATATATCAATTTGTTCTCCAATGTAATTACTGATATATTTGTTAGTTTTTATTTCCTGAGCACTACTTGAATAAATTGATATACTTCTCTTAGATGTCCAATCATCATGTAACTGAAGAATCAAATTTACAAATCAGTTAAGAGAGTTGCCAAGACTTGATTGGGTTAATGTTATCCTACGAAATATGAAAAAATATAATCAAGAGAATGTGCTATTCCAAAACTTAGATTTTTCGATGTTTGGTTCATGCTATCTTGTTTGGAATGCAATATATGAATTTTCAAAAGATGTAATTCACTTACAATTCTTAGATTATTTAATATTATAATGTATATTTGCAAATTTTACCCCATTTAATTCTAATTACTATAAAATACTACGGTATATATTTTATGCTAGCTTATTATATATATCATATTCAATTGTTTTTGTAATTATATATTTTATTTTATTTCTTATTACGTTATATTAGCTTATAAAGTAATTTTGTTTCTCAAGTTCAAACTCTTAGTTATTTTTAAATCATGTACTTATATATGTATTACCATTATCTTATTTACTTTAATTTCAAAGTTTATTGAAATACATGAAAAAAATATTAAGAGTATTAAAGATAACACTAAATAGAACAAGTATATATTACATACCTCAATTTTAATTAAACACATAAATTTAACATTCCTAGCCATCTAATATTTCCAACAATCTAACATTCCCAATAATCTAACATACTAGTAATCTAACCTTACCAGTAACCTAACATTGTTTTAAAGTTGATTAGTTTAGAAGTAAATGTTGCAGGTTGGTAGCATATGATTTTTGAAATAGTTAGAGTGAAATGAGGGGTGAGGCAATTTGAAATAACAAGTGTGGTGAGTAGAACCAATTGTGGTGTTAAAGCAAAGCAAGGCCTTCCTGATCTGTCTGTGTATCAGTTGTGATGCAGTATCAATTTTTTGAGGACTAAGCGGATACCAGCTCTTCCTTGGTAGTCATATGCATCCAAGCTGAAGTAAACATCCACAAAACATCCTGCTCTCACCAACCCATCCAATTCTGCATTGTTATCAAATCTACTGGACACAATCTTTCTTCCTCTTCCACTCCCTGTTTCTTGCTCATATATCTCTGTGGCCCAGCACACTATTTCACCATTTACTATGCTTGCTAACCTGCCAATTGTACAGCATTCCAAGTTATACTCAAAAAGCTACTACAGGCATATTGACTACTAATCTAACTTCCCTGTCACTGTGAGCTCAAGAAACCAAGCTTGTTGTACAGTATTTTGATCTCTTGCCTTAGTTCATTGATTCAGTAGGCAATATTTGGGGCAAGAGACCAAGATACAAACTCGACAGTGAAACGTGAGGATTATGCATTTATGCCTAAAGTAGACAGATTCCTTGTGCGCACTAGCAATTGACCATGTCTATTGAACTACTGAATTACCGTCATTTACATCCTTCAAAATACTCTATCAGGTCGGAAAGTAGTGGCCCTTGGAGTTGGAGATTCAACCTTTTGGGGCAAGTATTTTGACCTCTAAACTTTTTACATTTTGGTAACGAAGATTGCAAGTTTGTAAGCACAAGGTCACGAGTTTGAAACTCAACCATTTTGGTTTGAGCCAGTTAGCTATGAGCAATTTAGGCTGGTTTACCTCTTTGTGGTCCTTTGGCAGCTAGGATCACAATGCGGGATTTACTCTGGTTCACCCCAAAAGATGTAGTTAAAAAGCTATACAAGCATATTGACCACTAATCTAACTTCCCTGTCACTGTGAGCTCAAGAAACCAACAAGCTTGCTGTACAGTATTTTGATCCCTAAACTTTTTTACTTTTTGGTAATGAAGATTGCATGTTTTTCATTAAAAGAAGAAAGGGAACTTACTGAAATCGGACAGTAGGGAAGTTTTCATAGCCGGGGTTTCTGGATACTATGGGCCTCCATTCAGAGCTGCTACCAGATTCAGCACACAGCCTCTGGGCTCGACTATTGATTTCATCCAGGATCTTGCAGAGGTTTGGTGTTGCATTCACCACAAAATTCAACTGTGGGCGACCGGCATAATCGAAATATTTTTTACTGATTCCAAAACGGACTTTCAAGCGTTTACAACAAACCTGCAGTTCAGCACAATCATGGAATACTTTTATCTTCTGCATTCCACGATAAAACGGGACAAGGGTCACAGAGAGATAAGGCATGGAAATTTCATTCAGTTCTAAGAACCCAGTGCAGCAGCCCCTGGGAACTTCACTTTCAATTTCTGAGGATGACTCATCAGAAGGGCAATATTCATCATCATCCTCATCCTCATCATCATCATCATCCATGTCACCTTCTGATTGATGGGATTCTATTTCAATTTCATCAAGAAGTTTGCCCATGTTAAAAGGGTCTGGCATAGCAGAACTTGATTCAATAACATCTTCAACCTCCACCTTTCCACTTACAGCCAAAAGTGAAACAGGATGATTTTCAACTCTCTCATTTTTCTTTGAATGTGTCTGGTTTTCAATCTTCAGGTTTGTTGAGGGAGTAGTTGCACTCGAACCTGTACTCCCAGGAGAAGCTTTACTACGACTTCTTGTGATAGCATTAGGAGAAACCCAACACTTCTCTGTGAATATGTCAGGGAGGCTGGATTCCTGTAGGTAAACAACATTTCAGCAATTTAACAGAATTATGTTGGCATTTCATTGATTCTTGTCTCCTCAAACAAATGCCATTTTTCTGAATAAAGGAAATATACAAAAAATCTAGCAACTCCATGAATTAACTTCAGTTTACAGCATATCATATTAGAGTTTCATGGAGCATGAAGCGCAAATGCACAATTAAAGGATACGTGAAGCTTATTAAAGGAAACTGGATATAAAGTGGAAATTAAAGACTGAAAGAAGGATGCTATAAGTCTTAAACCTATAACTATCATGACCATACTTCATATAGCTCATAATTGAAGATATGAACATTCTGGTATTACCAAAAGTAATACAGTCGAACAGTACTTGAGCACTTCAAGATTCATCCGAACATCATCTAAACTCCTGGAATAGAATAAGAGAAAATTTTAGCAAGGTCAAATCTAACATCAGATGAGCTTGCAATGCAACAGTACAAGCTACATTTAATTTAACACTAAATGTCCTCAAATTTCCCTACTCACATTACAATTTTTTTTTTAATATACTTAGGTTATCCCAACTTCGCCGAACTAATCCTAAGCCTACAGGATTCCCCGCCCCTAGAGCCACTACAGCGCAATCACCCCACCAGTCATACCCTAGTCAGATTCAAACCCCCACACTGCCGCTTCAATCATCGTGACATCAAGTCAAGCGACGAACCACTATGCTAAGCCCTAGGGGCCACATTACAATTGTTTTAACTGATCAGATAAATGGCACTCTATACCATAAACTTCAACTGTGATCCTAATTGTTATTAACTCCGACATCACCTGCCTATCAAACATAGGTGTACTACTGTACTTGTTGAGTTCCCAACCATGAGCTAGCTTTTGAGGTAGTATCTGGGTTTCTAACAAAAATAATCAATCTTAGACACCTAAATCCCAACCCAGGCAAGAAGAAATGAAGAGAACAAAGACACACAAGCTACATATTTGAGGCAAATACAAAACAGCCCCTACACAAGGATGATGTGTACAAACTGATACATAGATTAATGAATAGTGCAGACATGAATCTTTATGTTAAGAAGGAGAAGACCCTTTCACCTATGTTTTTGTTGTCCAAGACCAAAATAAGTAGCAAGAGATGCCATCTGCAAGCAAGAAAGAAGGTAAATTAGCACCTAAACATGATGTAAAAATTGAAGTACCTTCAATTTAGAATCTAGAAAGTAAAATCAAGTCAAAAAATTAGAATTGGTCCAACTGACAAGAAAAAGTTGAGTAATTTAACTGGATCTATTGTTAGGAGCAATCAAGAACGTTTGGTGACTTTGGTCAAATAACAAATGATCCAAATTTGCAGTCTAAATAAAAATCAAAGACATCCACTTGGTAGTGTAGCATTATAAACTCTTTGGTTCAATATGCTTAACATTCAGCACATTTATAGATAGCAAACTTCACTATTTACAATTGTCAAAACTTGGTAAAGAATCTAAAGCCAGTTCCTGCTAAGTTCTATAAAAAGATCCACAAAATGGACAAACTTTTAGCAAGACTATTGTACCTTCATATCTCCAGCTCTCCGTCCAAACCTTTGAGTCAGCAGGGCAAGTGAGTCAATTGTACCCTTAGGCTCTGGAGCTGGCCTATTTATCCCAGCAAAAGCCTCACGAATCCGATGACAATCAAACTTCAATATGTTGTGACCTGCCCATATTCTCCCTGTGTAAGCAACAAAATAGGTTAATCTCTCAATGAACACAAAACTTTCCAAAACATACATAAAGGCATACTGCATGTCAAATCTCAAATCACTAAAATAGCAAAAGGACACACTTCAGCACTTCCTTATCTCAGCTCGCCAAAAACAACCCAACCCTGAGAGATCCAATTCACTACATTTTCATACAAATTCAGAAATTACATGTTAATTTCTATGCAATACAAAATCAAGCCCAAGGGCTAGCTTTGCAATTGTAGAGTCCATCGTACATGTAGACTTGATCAAAAAATTATGTGTCTGAGTGTAGTTAGTCTTCAATTATAGACACATAAATTGTTAAAAGGTAGATACAAATAATCTGAAAGTTATTTTAGATTGGTCTACAATGCAAGATAGGCACTGGTCCGAATATAATTTGCCCTGGCCTTGTTGGTTCCATCAGACCACCAACATAACACACCAACCATGGATTTTTCACTTAAATGGTGGATTAATCATTCAAAGACCATCCAAAATCCACACGTGAAAGTTAAAACCCGGGGGATCGTTTACCGTCGAGAATGTCGTAGACCTTGTCAGCAATATCAGCGAAAGTAGGCGCAGAATCGACGGCGTCTCTGCAAATTCCGTTGCTGCGAACGGAGAGGTTAGACATGAGCGAAGGATCAGCGGGTCGGACCAGGGTGGAGTAGCTCTCCAGCTCAACGAGCTTCCTGGGACAAACTAGAATGGCGCCGAACTCCAAGATCGCGTGACCCTGTCCGGGTCGGGTGGGTGTCGTCGTCTCTATATCGAAGAACACAATCTCCGACCTGTCCCCAGTCAACACCATTGCTCGGAGGTCCGACGAGAGAATGAAAAACGCCTCGAAATGGAAGAAATGAATATGAATAAGATGCGTATGCACGGGAGGGAGACTTGCAGTGCAGGGGAGGGGAAGGAGAGATTTTTGAAATGAGAGTAAAAATGCTTAGGAGGGAAATGTGAAGAACACTGAAACGTATAAAACGGTATACTCCTATAAGACACGGAAGGAGGATACGTCACGTTATTACCCATGCCCCTTAATTTTAGGGCCAATTTAAATAAAGTCAAATAAAATATGTGTCGCACGTGTGTAAGACCGTCTCAATGATTCTTATTCGTGAGACGGGTCGGGTCGGTTTAAAGCGTCATGCAAATATCATACTTATATGTGCAAATGTCATACTTTTATGCTCAAATATAACACTAATCAATAATAGAATTTTTGCTACTTATAAGAGAAAAAGTAATACATTTTTCATAATAAGTAATGTTGACAAGTGCCCCTTATTTATAAGGGCAAATATAATAATTTTGAGGAAAAATGTAATACTTTTAAATCGAAATGTAAAAGTATTGCATTTACCCTTAAAAGTATTACATTTACCCTTATAAGTAATAAAAATTTTATTTCTGATTAGTATTACATTTGAGCATATAAGTATGACATTTGTGCATATAAGTGTTACATTTGTATCTTGACCCGACCCGGCTCGACTCGTCTCATGGTGAGACGGTCTGACACAAGTTTTTGCCATAAAATATTCATTCTGATCAGGTGAAAAAAAATGTTCAATTTGGTTAAAAAAATGTCTTCTTAATTTTGTAGTCAAAATACATTTTTTTTAATTTTTAGTTTTTCATCCTCTTTTCACTCTCTTCCTTTTCAAGTTAGTTTCCAAATTATTACTCCGTATATTAATACTACCATCACTACATTCCCACGCTTTCACCACCACCATTGCTGCCATCGTCACCACACCACCAACACCAACACTATCACCACGATTTCCAACTCCACACCACTACTAACATTACCAACACCACCACATATTATTATTATTATTATTATTATTATTATTATTATTATTATTATTATTATGTTGTTGTTGTTGTTGTTGTTATTGTTGTTGTTGTTGTTGTGAGACATGTCACGTCCCGGACCCTATGCCAAGCTATTGAAGCTACGTTTGAGGCCTCCTCATGGGCACGAACTTTGAGTCTCCTTAGTCAACTACAGTCTTTGTGATAAAGTGATTCCACTATGAGTGAGTATCTTAGCAAAGTCAATATTTCAATTGAATTACTTGTAGAACACGGTCGACCAATTGGTTTAAATGAGTATAATCTATACATGTTTAAAAGTCTTCGCCTTGAGTACCATGCAATGATCTCTTCATTGACCACAAAAGAAACAATGACAATTGATCAAATAAATGACTATCTCATTGTCCATCAGTTCATCTATATTGACGACATTCCTTTGTCGACTTCCACACAATCACTTGTAGCTCTTATGTCAATGTTACAAAAAGGAAACATATATGTCAATGTAGGGAAGATGCATAAATTCTATGGCTGGTCCCAATGGATGGCCTGAAACACAATGAGTGACACCACTACCACCTGTCTACACTATAAGAGCTGGAAGACCTAAGAAACTGAGAAAGAGAGGAGTAGATAAGGAACAACAAAGAACAAGAGGTGCAAATGGCAACCTATGAACACAACTAGCTTGTCCACATTTTGTTGCTATCATATTAATCATAACTACTCTTATCAAGAACAACATAACTATCACTTGCTACTTCTTGTTGTCTTTCTCACAACTAGGCTTCTTTTGACGATTTGCACTTCGTAATAATGCTTTGAGCCTCTCAATTTCTTTCTCATTTCGGTTCACCTTCTTCAACAATCCGGGAATGATCTTCTTTGACTTTGAACACATTGGAGGATCAAACCAATCAAAAAATCCACATGAGTGCATGTCCTGTAAAAATGTATGAACAAGTTAATGAACAAGAAAAATTTGTGAAGAATTCTAAATAAATAAATAAATAAATAAATAGCAACACACGTAAAAACCAACACAATTGCTCAATACAAAAATACAAAAATTAGCAACACACATAGCGCCAACCATGCTGTTGGTAACAAAAAAAAAAAACAAAAAAAAAACAAAAAAAAACAAAAAAAACAAAAAAAACAAATATGGCTACCAACACAATCCTAATTCCTAAACCCTTAGAAATAAACCAAAAAATTTCACAATTCTTTAGAACCAACACAATTATATTTGAACCATAAAAAATTCCAAAATAATGCTAATTGCTTACATTGATACCAACACAATTCCAAAACCTTCGACCAGAATTATTATAACTCCATGAAGTTTGAAGGGCTAACTTATTACCGCAATTACAATGGAGATTTGGAATTACTTCTCCAAAGTGTATTCTATGTTTCACTGAGCTAGAAGATGATAAAGAAATCTCCTTATTTTGCTTCCTCCCTTGTAGCGACATTCTTGCTAGGGTTGGGAATGGAGGCACAAAGCTAGGGCGAAGAATGGTAGCGCAATGCTAGGGTTGAGAATGCTCTATAATCAAATTATATTAGGGTTTACGCTAGGGAACACTTGAGGAAGGATTTTAATTAGAACGGTGATTGACGATTTTGCCCCTCAAAGTAACGGTAATTGGATGACATTTGTAACAGAGGACTAAATTCTGTCGATTTTACAAGTTAAATAACTAAATTGAATTATTTCTAAAATTTGAGACTAAATTAAGCAATACGTAACAATCGATGGACTAAATGGATAATAACTATATAAGCTAAGTAGCTAACAAATAAAAAATTGGCATATCAATTCTAATTTACACTTAATGCCAATTCAACAGGCTACCAGTAGGCAGCATGCTAAAAATGTTTATTCTTATTTTAAGGTTTGATTGCATATGAAAATACGTTTACGCGGCCGTTTAGTCAGAGGGGAGGAATTAGGTGAGAAATGAATTGCAATTCCATGGAAAAAGAATATGTATGAATAAAGTGATAGTTTAAATCCTAGTGTTTGGTTTCCAGAAATAAAATTATTGGGAATTTCAATTCCAATATTTGGTATACATGGGAATTGAAAGGGAATAATTAGTATAAAATAAAAAATGTCCATTATTATTATTATTGTTATTGTTGTTGTTGTTGTTGTTGTTGTTGTTGTTATTAACAATGCAAATTTTATAAACAATGCATAGAAATAAATATCGAATTCATTTGCTATTATAAACAAAGTTAACAAGCACACAACTCACGCCGTTCACTGTTACATAGATCGGCGCACAGAATGAACATTATACAACACACCTATCATCAACGCACAGAATTTTGTTCAAAATAGAACACCGTTTGATTGTAGATAGTCACACTCCTAAGTCCCAACTAACTTATCCATAGTAATGGCGGAAAAGAGATAAAAAGTACTTGAAGATGATGACATAATGATGAGCAGGAAGAGAAACACACACTATCAAACTTGATCGCGGCGATGGCCGAAAAACGGCGGAGGTGACCGATGGACGGAGGTGGTAACCGGCAGGGTCACGGAAACTAAAAACATAGTGAGATGTGTCTCTTCGAGACGAATCCAATGGATGAAACGACACCTCAAACAGAGATCGGAGGAGGGAGATATGGCCAAAAAACTGTTGAAATTCCAATAACGAATAGTGGTGCGTGTAGGTGTGTGCGGCTGTGAACGGTGACGAGATTCCAAGCATAGGCTTGCGACGATGATCCAAGAAGGCTTGTGGTTCAAGTATGGAAGAAAAACCACAAAGACATGTTGGATATGAGTTTGGCAATCGCAGCGGTTAACTCTGGTGTCGATTGCTGCGGCGAGAAAGCTAGGGTTTATATTATGATTTTCTCTAATACCATTTTGAAATTGAGGGATTGAAAAGCCTGGCGGGGTTGTCATTCTCCACTTGCGAGGCCTTTCAATATCTCAATTTCAACAAGGCCTAACAATTTAACACATCATAAAATTTGATACGAAACTAATGAGTTAGTGTTTAGTCTTAACGCGTCACATGTCAGTTATAAATTGAACATCTTTAATATTTTCATTAGTTATAAATTTTTGATATTATTTTATATTATAAATTGAACATCTTTAATATTTTGACTTCAATTGTAAATTTTAAAAAATTCTAAAATTTTATTTTCTAAAAAAAATTATATTAACATGTCTACCCATTTAACTGAGTAATTGAGTTCTATTAAATTATGTATACCTAAAACCTATTAACTAAAGGCCAACATATATAATTTGTTCATGTGACATACCTTCTTAATTATAGGATAGAATTGTTGAGCATGAGGCATATATACTATACAAATTATAAATATGTAGTTTCATTATCAATGTAAAGTGAGACAAAGCATATATTTAAATTTGAAATTAGACACAACCGAGAGGCTATTGGCTTAAATTTTTGAGGGTGTCATAAATCATCCCAAGGAAAAGAAGATGTTGAGAGTTGATGCAAACTATTAACCATATATGGGTTTGACCTTGACCAAATCTTAGATTCTAAGATTACCCAACAATATATATCAAACTCAAACTCGTACATTCAGGAATGTTACTCAGTAGAAAATTTTATGTTTCCAGTACCGGTATGGGTGTTCTCAAGGGGTGAATAGAACAAAATTGAAGCAACGGCCAGCAACTACAACTACACAATACTAAAACATACAACACCTCAAATGCAGCAATAGCAAGAAGTAATTGAACCATCCAGAATTTGAATACCTGCAAACAAGTGCTCTGGTGTTTTGTTATGCCAGGCACTCGTGATTACGCGCAGGTTGATATATCCCCAGAGATATTTCCTAAAATCATTGTACATTGCTCGGGAGCGTTATTGCAAGCATACACTGCCGGTCCAATGGAACTCTTTTGTGAAGGGTCAGCAATGGCATCCTCCAGTTGTTTAAGTCTCTGTCTCTTGCGTTCATGCTGAGCCTTTCTTTTTTCAGCCTTACGCTTCCTCTTCCTGCATTCGTCAAGGTTTTCATCGTCAGGACATGTCGGGTTTGACAAAGGTGCTTGCAATGCCATGTTAACCCCGTTTCCTTGTCGCGGCACAATAAGATTTTCCGAAACAAGCCGATGAGCTAGCCTCGCCAAACAAGATCCCGATATAGACTTGGGAGGCATAGGCCTAGAATGGTTTGTCAAGTAGAGAGATATTAGAGCTCAAAAGCATGATTCGTTTATAGAACACTATTCATAACTCGTTGCAAACATAAAAGAAATTCTCACCTTACGGTGACTCTCCCTGTGGTGATGGCAGTCTTCTCATGCCACAGCATTGGAGGTGGCTTGATGTCATGCTTTTTGATAGCCTGATATACAAAAATATATATAACTTACAAGTTATGCAAGGAGAGATTTAGATTTATAAAGACCCGAATTAGAATAGAGAGGAGTAAAATACCTTTCCAGGCAATATTACTCCTTCAGGCAGTCTGGTAATATGAGGATGAAAAGAAGGGACTTTATAAAATACACATCTGCAAAAGGGAATAAAATACAATCTTTCAGCTCCACTTCCACCAATGCCTGAAGTAAAAGCAAAACCTCTACTGGGAGAACGCCATACATTACTTTGTTGTCTCTTATCATATCCATGCCATCAATTGGTGAAGGTATCTCTATAGGACACACGGGTTTATCAGAAATATACATGTACCCATTCATTCCATGGCTGCAAAATTTAAATCTCAGCTTCAAAGTTGGAGAACCAAGAAAGCAGGTATCATAAATTCAGTACATAAATCTTGAATTACCAATAAATAAATCTAGTGTCTTAACTTGCACAACTATCATCAAACTGTAAATCCTAACGCATAAAAGATTGGCAATAACCATGAAATAAAGAACTCCTTGCAGAATGTCTTTCCCTTTGTCGTAAGGGTCGTAGTGCAAAGGTAGACAATACAAAAGATGAATGACCAGATGACTTCAAGTAAAGAAAAAACGCAGATCAGATTTAGTGAGCATAATATTTGATACATGGCATCATTGTGTACAAAGTGCAGCCATACATCAATGTTAATCAAAATCTTACTCCATGTTCATCATGACTGTTATTTTATTTCATGCAAATGTCAAATACCCTTTTTCCCAAAACAATCAGTGAAATACCCTTTTTCCCAAAACACAAATGTCAAAAGGTGAATTCTGCTCAATGTTATAGCTCGATGAACATAACAAACCTGAATTTTGGGTTGATTTTCCGCTTCACTTTTGTCTGTGTCAGCTTTGGATTATCTTTATTCCGTTCACAGAATGAAAAGATCTTTCCACCTAAAGGATGTGATCCATGAATAAATAGCATATCAAGTCCAAGGCTGTTTCTCTTCTTTTCTTCATCCTATATAACAAAGATGCCATTCAAATTTATCAAAATTGCAACCAAAAATTGTAAAAAGATGACTATTTATCCACAGCAAGAACAACTACCGTCAATGTATTCTCAACTTTTCCTATCTCTGAGAGAAGACGGAATTCCTCAATAAATGGTAACTTACACACAGCCTGCATATCAAATGAAAATAAGCAGGAGCAAAACTAACATGTGGAAATGTGGAATTACAAGAAAGTTAGTTTCAGAGGGGGCATTCCAGAACTGAGGATGTGCATAAATGAAGAAAGCAGATTATCAACAAATACCTGCCATGAATGCCTTTTTCCATTGATGTCAAGCTCAAAATCTGCCATGAAAGAAGAATCATATTTCACAGAAGGAACTAATCAAGCAAAAAAATTCAAATTAGTAGAATTCGTCCTACCAGGAGGATAGAAGTCCAAAATGGGGGATAGTGGATCTGTCATCAACTCCCTGTACGAAAGAGGGAGTGCTTGTGCACTACGTGTGTGCAGCAGTTTTGGTTAAAAAATCGTTTTATAAAAAGAAAAAAATAAATAAATAAAGAGGAGTACAAATAAATCCCAAAACCTTGCAGCTGGAAGGACACCCATCAACTGATCAAAAGGCTTGAAGGGCTTGCCTAGTGTGAAAGTTATTTCTAATTGATCAAAACCATGAAAATCAGATGCAAACGGAGCATAGTGATAAGGATAAAACCTGCAACATAACAATTTCATGTTGAGTAAAGCAAAGATCATAATTACTACTAATATCATCTTCTGAAAACAGCACACATTGTATACAGGGCATACCATTGCCAGGAGCAGACTCCTTGGTAGTAATAATGCATCACCCAACATATCCCTTCAGCATATTTCAAAACCTATGTAAAAATGAAAGCTGTTATTGAAAGGAAAATTGAAGATGAAGTTCAATTTCATGATAAGTGAGATGATTAGTTTGAAGCTGATTTGAGTATGAGATGCAGCAGATACATGTAATATTCATTTATACCTTAAAACCAACTCTAATTTAAACATGTTTTATGGATGCAGAAGTAAGAATGATATACAGAGTAATATTCTACAATGTAAGGATCATTGCAAATGAATCAAATGTAGTATAGAAGTCACAATCAACACAACCCAAGAGGAAAAATATAAATTAGACCAAACAAGAAAGAAAAAAAAATGACCAAGAGAATCAACAAGACAAAAAAATAATCCGTACAACTGGATTGGGATATTCTAGTTTGTTTTCATGTTTAAAGGCAGTACAGCAAGAATGAATACCCTTACCGTATCCCTACGAACCCTATCACAGTCTTCAACAGATTCAACCCCAAATTTTTCTGCATAATATCTGTCTTTCCAGCCCTCTTCCCCTAATTTAACCTGAAATTATAAGATTTAGAATTATGAATTAGAAACTTGTCAATGCCTGTTAATGATTTTTACAAAGTAACTTGAAAATAAAATGAAATATCAATAGACCTTGTCATCTTCCAAAGCAGTCTTGAAATTTGCATGGCTTTTAGTTTGATTCCCTTTAGGACCTGACTGATTAGACACAACCATCCCATCATATTCAATTCAAAATTCAATAATAAACTCTTTATTCACCAAGAACTCAAAATAAGGTTCAATGTTAACATCATACTCACTTTAGTTGAATGATGTCTCATTGGCCTCTCCCATTCTTTTCTTGCCTGAATTAATCATAGGTTCAGAATGAGGCAGTATTGCATTAACTCTCTAACATTTTATGTAAGTAATACTGTCAATAAGTTCAATTAAACAGAACCTGTATGCGCTTTTTAAAGATCCTATTTTCACATGAACCAACAGCTTGTATGAAATGCTCCACCCTTTTCAAATTAACCTGCACAAGTTTGAAGAAAAAAGTAATGGAAATGACAGAAAAATTAGGAGGCAAGTTATCAGGTTTAACATGTATACCTCAAATGAATTAGTAAGGTAACCACCCATTTGGACAAATTCCTTCTTGTAGACATTCATGAGCAAGTCAATGGCCCCCTGGAAGAAATCCAAATGAAGGAAGTTAGGTAAGAAATAGACTTTACTAATTCAAACACCCTCAATGAGAAACACTAACTAGCACTACAAGAAGACAAACCTCTGATATCTCCAATGAAGGCATGTGTGGTAAAAAATCATTTCCAACAAATAAACACATAAAAACGAAATCATCTATCAGTCGTTCCAGGTCTATTTTAACTGCTGAATCTGGTATTTGTAAATCATAAGCTAGATAGTCCCTGAGAACCCATATTCTGAGAAGCTGGAAAAAGAAAAGGTGAGGGAATGTTTAAGATACAAGTGGAACATAATGTTAGGAAGATCCTTGGTTATATGGAAAGGGTGGGAAAAGGAGAGAGGAAGAAGTTTTACCAACCTGAAACTTCTGTTGTGATATAAAATTTTCTAACTCCTTGCCACACTCTGCAACTTGGACATGTTTCAAATGTTTTGGACCTCTATCCTTGGAGTGTGCTTTGCGAACATCCTGTGCACACCCCATAACATGATTTATTTAATCTCATAAAACTTTGACAATATGCCAAGCATAATGGTAGCAAAGAAAATTCAACATAATACATACTTCTCTTAGAACCGTGAAGTGAACTTCGTGGGTGGCAAGTGCAAGCATAATCAGATCTGCATCCTAAAACACAACCTCACAATGTGTTCATAAATTGGTAAGAAAATGCAACATGTACAATAAATGTGCAGAGGCACCATGTTGTGTGGGGTGCCAGGTGGGAATCAAAATTAGGCATCAATATTTACCAATCCATACAAGCAATGCCGTGTGTTAGGATCAAAACCATGAAGATTCCTTTGCAAGCGGATGTAAGAAACAATCTTGTGCTCTCCTTCACCAGGTACACTAGCATCAGAGAGAATAACCTAAAAAGGTCATGCCATAAAATCAGAAGAAATGAGAAAAAGCAAGTTCTGAACAACAAAGAATCAGACAAAATGCTTTAGATGATACAAAATACCTTGATTCCTTTCCAGCCTGGGTCCTCATTCATTCTGGTCTGTACATAGTATTGTAGTGCAGATGACAGCATAGCCATGAATTCAGTTCCAGGAGTGATTACATTAGAATCTAGTCTTTTAGTATCTGATGAATCTGCCCCTTTTGATTCATGTATCCCTCTCAGATTCTCTATTCCAGAAGCCTGATAGTAATCAAATTTCAATTTCCGTATAGAAGGAAGGTACTTGCTGAGATCATATGATCAAATATTGTTTTAAAGTAGTACTCATAAAATAAAATAAAAATATATGAGAAAACTCACTGCATCAGCTGCATCAGCTGCATCTTTAGCAGCTCTAAAACGCCTTGCTCGCTGTTGATTCATTTTAGCACGCGGTGCAACTCCATCTGCAGACAACACGTCAAAACACAAGTTCTCAGAACTACAGCAAAATGTTACATACAATGTGCTTTCTAAAACATCATATATCCTTTCAAATCCAAACCAGCTAGGTCACCCTAATTTCGGAATACCAAGCTGCTAATCCGAGAAATTAAAGATTCTTTTCATAAATGAATTAAAGAAGCTCACTAACCAATCGCCATGAATAAAAGCTTCCGGGGCCTAATGATTGAAAAGATTCTATCAAGATACTTGAATACCGCCATGAACACATCATCGTAGGTCTTCGGAGGAGGCTGTGAACATCAAAGCACACTTCTCAATAAGACAACTCCGTAATCAATCAGGGTAATTTGAAAATTTTGGAAATTTGTGAATTTACCAAGCCTTCAGGATGAAAACAAGGGTGTACAATCCCATTCATATCGAGATACAAGTTATCAAATTCATAACCGTTAGGATTTGGTCCGGTAGTGTCAATTGGGACGGTAACGCCATTGACCGTAGCCGGAGTTTCTTCCACTGCCGGCTCAACGGAACGAGGGTATCGTTCGAGCAGCCATCGATAAAACGCAGGTATACCCATCTTGAGAAGCAGTTAGTTTTACTGGGTTCTGTTGTTCAGAGAAAAGACATTGTTCAGAAATGCAGGGTTTAAGCTAGGCTTTGCGGACCAGCAGGGTAGAATGATATATTGATATGACTAGGGGTGGAAATAGGCTAGGCCAAGCCTATTGATATGACTAGGGGTGAAAATAGGCTAGTACAAGCCGGGCTTAGGCCTGGGCCTGCTATGTAAATCTAACGCCTGAATCTGGGCCTGTATGTAGACTTTTTTTTAGGCTCAAGCCTGAGCCTACAGTTGGCCTAGCCTAGCCTGAAGCCTTATTAAAAGCCTATTTAACATATAGGCCTTTAAAAAGGCTTCAAAATAAATTCTAAATAGGCTTTGAGCCTATTTAAGGCCTTTTAAAGTATACCTGTAAAAAATTTACAAAAAATAACTAAGTTCATAACCACAAGTTTAATAAGTAAAAGTTTGTAATATAAAATTCAACAATACAAGTTCCGTACCACAAGTCCATAATACTGAAGTCCAACACAACGAAACAAACACAAGTTTAACAATAACATAATCATAAATCCACAATACAAACATAATAACAACAATATAAACATAATAATATTAAAACATAAAATGAAACAAATCACGAGCTCACGGCTTAAGCATAATCTCCTCATGAAAAAAAAATTGAGACGTAACAATCTAAGTATCTAACATTAAATATTATAAACAAGTTAACAACTATACTAAACACTTGTCCAAAATCCTCCTACACAATCCTCCTAACTAGTAACTACTGATTACTAATTACAACTAATCTAACATTGTTTAGTTGTTTACTAATTACTAATTAGTATATCTAATAAACAGAATAGCAGTAGTAACTAATTTAGCATAATAGCAGTAGTAAATAGCAACTAGTGTTTAAAAACTAACAGAATAGTATTACTAATTACTAATTTACTATATCTAACAGTATACTAATTTAGCAAAATATATAGCAGATTAGCAGTAGAATGAAACTATCTGTTGACTTCTGGGTATCTAACAGATTAGCAGTAGTAACTAGTAAACACTACTAACTTACTAAGTACTAACAACTATATCTAAAACTTTTTACTAATTAGTTTAACTACTAACGTACTAACAACTATATCTAAAACCTTTTACTAATTAGTTTAATTACTAGTAGTAGTATTACTGCAAATCTACAATCAAACAAATCTACTAAGTACTAATTATTAGCATACAGCAGTCATGGGGGCAGAATAACATCACAAGGCAGAATAGTAGTCACCGCAGAATATCAGCCGCCGGCCGCCACCACCGGGCACCAACGGAGGTAGCACTATACCATCAAGTCGCCGCCACCGGCGGAGGCATGAGGCCGTCGGTCGCTGCTGTCTACTGCAGACGAACGAACCTGCCACTGTCTGCTAGAAAGCCTAGAAGTCTAGAAAGAGTAAGGAGACCACATACCTCGCCGTCGGCCGCTGCCTCGCCGGAGTGGCCGCTCAGTTGCGCAACCCTCTGCGGCTCTACCTGGACGATTTATTTTTGTGAAATTTTCAAATTGGGAATTAGGGTTGACGGGTTGTAGCCTTCACTCCTCAGATTTGGGGTTATGTATAAAGTATATATAGTGGGGTTAAATTATAAATTATAAACTATATTAGATATAAAATGTAATATACAATGGTTTTCAAAAAATGTAATATACAATAATTAAATATTATATATAAATATAAATATATACTAGTATTGTCCCGTGCGATGCACGGCTAACTATTAAAGAGTTGTTTGTAATATTATAATGAATCTATAATTGTCAAAATTATTTGAAGTTGTTTATTATAAATTTTGATCATACTATATTATAAATTATTAAATATTTCGTGATAAATAATTAAATGTTAATTTTAATACAAACAACCAATACAATTTCAGATAAAATCAAACAATTCTAACATAATATTTATTTATATCATATATTTATTTAAAGTTACTACTACATATTTTTCTTACACTAACTAAAATTCAAAGCTATTAAATATGATTAAACAAAAATTAGTACAAAACAATTATTTTTCTTACAATAACTGAAATTCAAAACTATTTAATATTATTGTACCCGTGCTATGCACGGACTAAATATTAAAAAATATTGTTGTTGTGTTATAGTGAGATAAGTATTATTATTATAATATTTTACATTATTATTATTATTATTATTTACTATATTAAAATTTAAATAAATTTAAAATTTTAATATAAAATACTATTTTTGCGCATCGCGCACAAGAATAATTAGTATATATAAAAAAAACCCTAGAAGGCTCCTCCTTCTCTCTAAACTCTTTGCTTCTTCTTTTCCTTGGTTCGGCAGCCGCCGCCTCCGCATGCTTAGCGGAGGCGGCGTCTTCTCCTCTTCACGATTGTCATTTTCTATTGCTCTTTTCTCTCTGCCTCTCCTCTCCATTTTCGCCTCCCTCATCGCCGTCCACCACACCTATGATCTCGCACTGTCACCGTGTTCTTCGGCTATCGCCACCCCTTTTCCTTTCCTTCCGACATTATTCCTCTTCCCCAGCTTCGAATCTGTCAAGAAGTACATCACCATTGAATAAGGAAAAGAAGGTTTTAGGTTTTGCAAAAGGTGAAGTAGGAAGGAGTGGTTTTTCTTGATTCAAAGCAGTGTTGTTTTTTTTATTAGTAAGTTTTGTTGCTATTATATCTTTCGTTTATTTATCGAATTTGTTGCTTCTCGCATCTTTAGCAAGTTTATTTCCTCTCGTTTTTTTTGCGAGTTCTTGTTATAAGCGTACGTAGAACGATAATTGGTCATGGCGCATGTGAACCACAAAAGAATGAAGATTGATACTCGAGTGGTGTCAACGACTTTTGAACTAGAGTATGCCTTCGTTATGTTTGACCAAATTACTATTGACAGTAAAGAAGCTTGGAGTGCTCCTGTCGACTTCAGCTTCAAATTTGTGAAACAGTCTGCGATTCAAGTTTTCGATAACATTGGTAGGAAATTTGTTTCTATGTCTGACTGTAAGGAATGTTTGTCCATTCCATTAATCTTTCTTGTAAACGTTTCCGCTTATGATTCAATGAATTAGTCTTGAGAGATTATTATCAAAAAAAAAATAATTAGTATATATATATATATATATATATATATATATATATATATATATATATATAAACAGGCTAGGCCTGCAGGCTTGTAGGCCAATCTTTTAAATATACAATCATTATTGTGTGGACCATACTATCAAATAATGTACATTCAGTATAAAAATAATGTACATTCAATATAAAAATAATGTACATTGTATTTAGGGAATATACATTATTTGTGTACTGAATGTACATTGTTTTTATAGTGTAAAATAATGTACATTCAGTACAAAAATAATGTACATTTAGTATATTAAAAATGTACATTTTATTATGGTGCACACAATAATTTGCCTTAAATATAGGCCCAGGCCTATTTAAGTAAATAGGCTTCTAATTAGGCGTGTATGCTTATAATGCAGCTCAATGGAATTACTTGAATTTGTTAGACCAGCAAAATACTTTCTTGAAACAAAGGGCAAAGGCTCACTGGTTTAAAGGTGGTGACATGAATCCAAACTTCTTCCATAAAACGTGTCAACGCAGGAAAAGCAACAATCTTATCACAAGGCTCAAGGATGATTCTAGTGTATGGTGCGAAAAGGGACCGGAACTCGACAATCTTATGGTAACTTATTTTCGGAATCTTTTCAGCTCTACGCAAGGGAATATGGAGCCGGTCTTGTCATGCATTCCTACCAGTATCTCTGCGAATCATAATGAAACGTTGCTCAGACAAGCAAGCCCGGAGGAGGTTAGAAAGGCTGCTTTTGGAATGCACCCGGATAAATCACCGGGTCCTGATGGATTCAACCCGGGGTTCTTTCAAGCTTATTGGGATATATTGGGGTCAGATATTGTGAGGTTATGCAATGAGTTCATTCACACGGGGCATCTACCTGGAAACAAAGGATATTATCCGCCGCAATAGCCGCTGGAGAATAGGTAATGGTCGTGCTGTCCGAGTTTGGCATGACAATTGGTTACCTGATCCTGTTAATTCAATGATCACCACCCCAGGCCAGCTTATCCTTACCTCCAGAACGCAACGGTTGATTCACTTCTTAATACTGAGGGTTCAAGTTGGGATGAGGACGTGATTGCAGATATCTTCAACCAAAGAGATTCTAAGTTGATACTTCTAAGTGTTCCAATCCCGCATGGAAATAGAGATGATCAACTTAGTTGGAATAAAGATGACAAAGGAACATTTACAGTAAGAAGCTGTTATAAATCCTTAATGAGTGATCTCTCTAATGATGCAAGCCCAAAGTGGACGTGGATATGGAAATTACATCTTCCACCTAGAGCTAAACAATTTATATGGCAAGTCTGTTCAGGTTGCCTTCCAACACTTGACAAGCTACGCCAAAGGAGGGTGGAATGTGCAACTCAGTGCCCTTTGAATTGTGTGAAGAAGAAAACGAAACAGATTTCCACCTGTTAGCCTACTGCAATTTTGCGAATCAATGTTGGAATTTATTCGACCAACTGCCGAACAGAGACCTATTCCACAGCTGTTCTGATTGGATTTCCCAGATTTTTGCCACCTTGCAGCCTCCAAAAACATGTTTGTTTGTCATCATCTGTTGGAATATTTGGCTTGCGAGGAATGAAAAAGTATGGAAAAATCATGCTACAACTGCAGGAGCATTAATGGAAAAATCAAGATCTTTTCTGACGGAATGGAATGCGATAACAATGAAGGAAGAATCTCTTAGGCAAAGCTAAGGCATAATCCAAGCATCACCAATTGGGAAAAACCTCAAACAGGATGGCTGAAGCTTAATGTGGACGCAGCGTTGGATGATGACTCAGGCAAGATGACCAAGGAAGATTTAAGGCTGCGGCTTGCGTACCGTGGAATGGAACTTTCACCCCCAAGGAAGCAGAAGCTCTTGCAATCAGGGAGGCACTTAAATGGTCTAAATTACATAACCTGGAGTATGTGCATGCGGAGACAGACTCATTATTGGTGGTCCAAGCAATAAATGATCCCTCATCTGTCTCCTCGTTTGATTTACTTTCTATGGATGTAAAAGATATGTTGAGTTATTTCACTCATAGTTGTATCTCTTTTGCAAAACGTTCTGCGAATCGGACGGCCCACCTCTTAGCCAGAGCGTCCATTTCTAAGACTGAACGTTCAGAGTGGTTTCTTTCCCTCCGTCTTTCGTTTGTAATGCTCTTGCTTTTGATTTAATATAATGTTATTTTGTTTTGTTTAAAAAAAAAAAAAAGGCTTCTAATTAGGCTTAAGCCTGGCTTTTTATTAAGCAGCCCAGGCCGTAGGCCCCTATGAAGGGGTCTGGCTTATTCCCACTCTTAGCTATATACACATATCAAATTTAAATACTTGAGAATTTTGAGAAAAACATACTTAATTAAAATTGGCCTAAAATGATTATTATTCAAGAATGACATTCTCTGTTGACAATAGTTGAAAAATAATACAAGTTATAATATAGAAGAGAATGTCAAGCATCAATTTTAAGTTAAAAAAAAAGAGTGGTAATTTTAGGATTTGTTTTTCTTCCTAAAATCCACAGAATTAAAACCGCGGGGAGTCATGGGATTATAACTCCATGCAAATTCCATTTTTAGTCCTCGACTATTGTGATATTGCCACATTTGGTCATATTCTTTTAATTTTGCCATATTGCATTCCTAACTTTGAACAACTCTCATTTTTAGTTATCTACTATTGTGGTATTGCCACATTTTTCTTTTAATTTTGTCATATTACATCCATGTCTTTGAACAACTTTCACTTTTAGTCCTCGACTATTATGGCAATGCCACATTTAGTCATGTTCTTTTAATTTTGGCATGTTACATCTATAACTTTCATTTAATTGCCACTATTAATATTACGTTAAAAATTTCATTAGTTTACCGTTAGAATTGACAAAGAATATCGATAAAAAATACTTACACGCATCATAACTCATATTTCAAAAACATTAATTACACTCTAATATGTTCGAAATATGAGCAGGGCCAGCCCTAAGGAGGGTTCTGGGTGGACACCTGCCCATAGCCCATCTCTATAGGGGGTCCATCAATAGTAAAAATATATTTTAAACAATATTAAAGGTAAATTAAAAAAGGAACAGAAATATTTCAATAATAATATTCTACAACATCAATTAAAAATGGAACCGAAATTAAGTAAAAATATTACTGCATCTAATATTTTAATTGACGGAATTGGCTGAAAATGAATCTGATATTACTAATAGGCGGAATATATAAAAAGATCACTAATTTACTAATATTCTACCATTATATATTTTCTATTGTTGAATGTTTTATTTCAGAATACTGAATTTATGTTGTATGTTAGACAATCATACTTCAATATACATCACAAAATTTAATCACAGAATGGATTTGTTATCCACAAAATATAATCACAAAATGAATTTGTCACTCATATAATATAAATTTATATTATTTATTTATTAATATTGGGATTAATACTATATTTTAGACTTATACTACAATTTAGACTCATACTCATAATATATTGGTTAAATGGTTTATTTTAGAATACTGAATTTTTGCTTTATGTTGTATGTTGTATATTAGCCAATCAATCTTCAATATACATCACAGAAATAATCACATAATGAATTTTTTATCCACAGAATATAATCACATAATGAATTATTACTATTTTTTAGTATATTCATGATAGAAAATGATAAAAAATTTATAATATTTATTTATTAATTAATATTAATATTTATGGGTGATTCTCTCAGGGAATTTGTATTCATTTACAAATTTCTAAAGAATTTGTCAAACAATTCAACAAACTCTTGAAGAAAGGGAAAATCTATAATATTCACAATTTTGTTGTGCAAACACCTCTCGCATGAGGTTTAAGTCGTGCGAACAAAAGTACATTATGAAAACGAATAATGACACTTTGATTAGTGTTACGGATCAAGATGATTCTGATTTTCCCAAAGACATGTTTAAACTCAAGGATTTTGAGTGTTGAAGGCTCCTGAAGGTGTGGATAGCAACCAAGTAATTTTTAATTACAATTTTGTTCTACCTCATGCAATAAAATTTTTTTAGCCTTGATTTTTTAATAGTTATTTTCGACCAGGGCATAACACCACTGGAAGCTACATATTCGACAAATCCAGAAGTCATCTCCGTTGATGAAACCACTCCTGAGCAGTAGTCTTTGAAGAGAATAAACATGCATTGTTCATCATCTTCAAAGAATTTGAAAAAGCCTAAGATTGAACCCAAAAAGGCATGATAGCCTTGGTTGTTTTGTTTTCGATTTACCACAAACAATGGCCCTGTTTGGTAAATGGTTGTTGGCTGATTGGGTTGGTTGTTTGGGTTAAAAGGTATGATTTGTTAATAACATTAGCTGATTGTAAAAAGTTGGTTGATTGGGTTGGCTGTTAGCTGATAGCTGTTTGGTATAATTTTTTTTTCTCAAAAAGCTAATTGAAAATGCTACTTTGAGTGGCCTTTTGAATTTTAGTATTTTAGAGTTACAAAAAGCTTATTAACCAAACAACTAATAGTGATCAAATAAGTCAAAATTGGCTGATAGGCTGATTATTTACCAAACATGGTCAATATTTATTTGAGTTTCAGTTCTTCTTAGTTTGATTGGACTAATTAAATGCTTAACATATGGATTAATTAACTCGTGTTTTCTTAAAGGAAACTATAAAGGAAGGAAAAACTAAAAAATGCACTAATTAACTCATGTTTTCATTTTTTTTTTACAAAATGACAAAATTGTTATATATCTAGACAAAAAACATATGTTCCATACAAATGATTTAAGATAAGAATTGATTCCTATAACGGAGTTGCTAGAGAACAAGTACATCTGCCCAATTTATAAAAATCTTAAATAATGATATATAAAATCTCCAAAGTTACAACACCGCATGCGTAGATCTACACATTAGCTATTAATTTGAGCAATTATTTGCTCAAAACTCAAGCAATAATAACATCAAAAAACATAAATGATCCAAAACATATCTTCAATTGCACTATATAATATTTGATATTCTAATTTAAATAATTATATATCGATCCAAATATTTTTAATATATTATAACAAATTCATTCCGTGCATCGCACGGGCGAAAATACTAGTATCGATAAAAAATACTTACACGCATCATAACTCATATTTCAAAAACATTAATTACACTCTAATAGGTTCGAAATATGAGCAGGGCCAGCCCTAAGGGGAGTTTTGGGTGGACACCTGCCCATAGCCCATCTCTATATGGGGTCCATCCTTATCTCAGCTTGCCAAAAACTACCCAACCCTGAGATATCCAATTCACTACATTTTCATACAAACTCATAAATTTCATGTTAATTTCCGTGCAATACAAAATCAAGCCCAAGGGCCTAGCTTTGCAATTGTTATACCATGGACGAGAGTCCATTTTACATCGTGGACTTGTCAAAAAAGTATGTGTCTTTAATCGATATATTCCTTCAGACACATAAACTTTTAAAGTTATATACAAATAATATGAAAGTTATTTTAAATTAGTCCAAAATGCAAGGTAAACACTGGTCTTGGTATAATTTGCCCTAGCTTTATTGGTTCCTTCAGACCACCAACCATGGCCGAATTTTAAGACGTGCAACAACATAGGGTCCCAAAATTTTGGGGGGCCCTAGTCCAGGCTGGGTCCAATAGTTAGTATATGTATTTGCGTAAAAAAATGTTAGAAGGACAACCCTTTTTAAATAAAATGTTTGTAATTTGCATTATGTTTAGAATTTTTTTCATAATAAATAAAGTTTGAATTTGTGTAAGCTCTTTTGCATTTTTCTCTTTACAATTTTTCTTTAATTCGTAATTTATTTATACTTTGATAAGGCCTCACTTGTTTACCAGCACAGGGCCACGCAAATAAAAAAACTAGCCCTGCAACCAACATAACACACCAACCATGGATTTTTCACTTAAATAGTGGATTAATCATTCAGAGACCCAAAACGCAAGCATCCAAAATCCACACGTGAAAGTTAAACCCCGGGGGGTCGTTTACCGTCAAGTATATCGTAGACCTTGTCAGCAATATCAGCGAAAGTAGAAGCAGAATCGACGGCGTCTCTGCAAATTCCGTTGCTGCGAACAAAGAGGTTAGACATGAGCGAAGGATCAGCGGGTCGGACCAGGGTGGAGTAGTTCTCCAGCTCAACGAGCTTCCTAGGACAAACTAAAATGGCGCCGAACTCCAAGATCGCGTGACCCTGTCCGGGTCGGGTGGGTGTCGTCGTCTCTATATCGAAGAACACAATCTCCGACCTGTCCCCAGTCAACACCATTTCTCGGAGATCCGACGAGAGAATGAAAAACGCGTCGAAATGGAAGAAATTCTACGAGGAGGAAATGAATATGAAGAAGATGCGTATGCACGGGGAAGACTTGCAGTGCAGGGGAGGGGAAGGAGAGATTTTTGAAATGAGAGTAAACATGCGTAGGAGGGAAAATGTGAAGAACACTGAAACATATAAAATGGTATACTCCATATAAGACACGGAAGGAGGATACGTCACGTTATTACCCATCTGCCCCTTAATTTTAGGGTCCGTTTAAAATCCCATAGATTAACTTTTGAATTTTTTCGTATTTGAGGAAAATAAAGTCAAATAAAATATTCATTTAATCAATCGAAAAATGTTTAATTTGGTATAAAAAAATATCTTCTTAATTTTTTGTAGTCTAAAGACATTATTTTTGAATTTTTATTTTTTCATCTCTCTTTTCATTCTCTCCCTTTTTTAAGTTAATTTTCAAATTATTACTTTGTATATTGTTAGTACCGTAACTACAACATCCCCACACCTTCACCACCACCAACACTACAACGGTACAACCGCCACCACCACACCACCAACACCAAAACCATCATCACTACCAACATTACCAGCAAAACCACTACCACATATTATTATTATTATTATTACTAGTATTTTCTCTTGTTGCACGAAATGGATTTTGTTATAATATTTTAAGAATATTTGGATTAATATATAATTATATAAATTATAATATCAAATATTATATAATGCAATTGATGAAATTGGTTGGATCAATTATGGTTTCCAATGTTATCTTTGGTTGAATTCGAGCAAATAATTGTCCAATTATCCGAGCGATTTACGGATAATTTTTTTATTATATATTTAGATAATAAAATTAAAGATGATGAATGGTTTCCAAAAAAAAAAAATTAAAGATGAAATTACTAAAAAAATTCTAATATTGAACGTGTATATTTATTTGGTTATAACATTAGTGCAAAAGTATCACTCAATTAAACGAATAATATATGACTCGTTTGTCTGTAATTATCTTAAAAAGATCTATATGTAATATGATTTATGTAATTATATTATCACTAAAATAAATATGGGAAAATGATAAATAATTTAATTGTGGTTGAAAAGCAAGAGATACAATGAAAATTTAGGAATTATGGTAAGGAAAAAAAATCTTGAAATGTATAATTTATGTATTAGTCTCAAAATAAATTAGATACAAATTATATTTGGAAAAGTATGTTTAAAATGGCTTAATAATTATAGTACATTAATGTCGAAAAAAAATTATCTTTAGTTATAAGCGCTACCACCTGCCCCTTCACGCTCTCTGCCGCAAACATATGAGTTCTCTTGAAGAATTCTATATTGACTGGCATAATTTGTGAATATACAGATCGATGAAGACCTCGGCATTCTTGCGGTGGTTCACAGCGGCTTCCTGCTATGACAATTAATCCATACTATTAATAAAAACAAAATTCTCCATTTTAACTTCCCGCCCAAAACACTCCTATACTATTAAGGTTTGCTTAATATTGTAAAATACGATAATACAAATCATATTTATTTTACAATTGTACATTAAAATATGGTAATACAATTACAAGTACAATATTTTTTTTCCTACTGTCCTATTCATAATACAATTTTAGATTAAAATTACTAACCGTAATAATACAATACATATATACTTCCCTGCAACGTAATATATACTATTAATAAAAATAAAATCCTCCATTTTAACTTCCCGCCCAAAACACTCCTATACTATCATTCGGAATTAGGTGGGAATTAAGTGGAATGGAATTGTAATTCCCTCCAACCAAATTCCCAGTTAAGGTTTGTTTAATATTGTAAAATATGGTAATACAAATCCTATTCTTTCTACAATTGTACATTAAAATATGGTAATACAAATCCTATTACAATATATTTTTCCTACTTTCCTATTCGTAATACAATTATAGATTAAAACTACTAATCGTAATAATACAATACATATGCTCTGTTTGGCAGAACTTATTTAGGAGCTTATAGCTTATTTTAAGCTACTAATAAGCTATAAGCTCTGTTTGGTAATGTTCCTAAAATAAGCTGATAGCTTAAAGGCTATGTTTGGCAAACCTAGCTGAAAAGGTAGCTGAAAAGTAGCTGAAAACTAAAAAGTTATAAGCTCGAAGCTGAAATCTGAAGAGTTGTTATGCTTAAAAGTGTTTGGTAAAATTAGCTTTTTGATAAGTTGAGAAATGTAAAAAGACTAAAAAGGACATCTTCATACAATTTAAATAATTTTAAATTTAAATAGGTTTGTTTATATATTAAAATATAAATAATGAAATTAATATATTTAAATAAAATATAAAATAAGAACATATATTTGAAAATATATAAAGTAAAAAATGTTTATAATTCATAAGATTAGTTCATATAAAAATTAATGTTCAAACACAAATGTCAAACTGAAATTACTACCAAACATAATGAAAAGAAAATGTCAAAAGGGTTCTAATTGCAAGGGGTAAAGGATGTCATTTATTTAAAATAATAAGGATAAAGATGGAAAAAAGTTAAAAAAACTACTAGCTTGTTTTTGAAAAGCTACTCCAAGTAGCGTTTCAAAATAAGCTCTTATTTTAAGCTACTAGCTTATTTTGAGAACATTACCAAACAGAGCTTATAGCTTATTAGTAGCTTAAAATAAGCTATAAGCTCCTAAATAAGCTCTGCCAAACAGAGCCAAAATAATAGCTTATTTTTTAACGCTACCTTAGGTACCGTTTCAAAATAAGCTAGTAACTTCCTAACTTTTTTTTTCCATCTTTAACCTTATTATTTTAAAGAAATGACATCCTTTGCGCTTCCTAATTAAAATTCTTTTGGCATCTTCTCTTTAATATGTTTGGTTGTAATTTCAATTTGACATTTGTGTGTTTGAATATTAATTTTTGTATGAACTAATTTTATGAACTATAAATATTTTGTTTTACTTTATATATTTTCAAATATATGTTCTTACTTTATATTTTATTAAAATATATTGATTTCATTATTTTATATTTTAATATGTAAACAAACCTATTTAAATTTAAAACTATTCAAATTTTATGAAGATGTTCTTTTTAGTCTTTTTACATTTATCAACTTATCAAAAGCTAATTCTATCAAACACTTTTAAGCATAACAACTCTTCAGATTTCAGCTCTTAGCTTATAGCTTTTCAGCTTTCAGCTACCTTTTTAGCTATGTTTGCCAAACATAGCCATATACTTCCCTCCAACGTAATCTATACTATTAATAAAAATAAAATCTTCTATTTTAACTTACTGCCTAAAACACTGCTATACTACCAAGGTTTGTCTAATATTGTAAAATACGATAATACAAATCATATTCATTTTACGATTGTATATTAAAATATGGTAATACAATCCCTAATATAATATATTTTTTCCTACTTTCCTATTCGTAATAAAATTCTAGATTAAAATTACTAATCGTAATAATATAGTATATATACTTCACTGTAACGTAATCTATACTATTAATTATAATAAAAATAAGATCCTTCATTTTAACTTTCCGTTCAAAACACTCCTATACTATTAATGTTTGCTTAATATTGTAAAATATGATAATACAAATCCTATTCGTACTACAATTATACAGTAAAATATGGTAATACAAATCCTAATACAATATATTCTTTTCTACCTTCCTATTCGTAATACAATTCTTGATTAAAATTACTAATCTATTGATTCGACTTTGTTATTTGCTTATCATTATTTCTAAATAAACTAATTTGCTGATTTCTTTGTTTATTTTTTTGGCCTATTTAGAGTTGTTGTTATAGGATTCAGATAAGAAACATTTCGCTATGGTGGAGTTAGAGAAGTTGTTATTTTTTAGCAGAAGATCCTAATGGACTTTTCAAAAATGCCAATTCCCGATGAAAGCAGCATGTGTTTGATGATGAAAAACATGTTGATAGCTAAAGAGTTGGCGTATGACAAGAAATTGTTGAAGACAGAGCACGAAGAGTTGGTAACACAATTGACGGACGAGCAAAAAAATGTCTACTACTCTGTCATGAATGATATTGATTCCAATGGAGGTAGATTGTGTTAGGAACATATTGTAATAGGTTTTGATGATACCAACTGTAAAATATAATCCCCTAAGTCTCGATGCATAGGAAATACATGTAAGTTCGACAAGTAAACTAAGAGCGAAAATACAACCGGGCATTTGAGCTCAACTCGGAAAATATTTAAGCTCAAGGTAAACTTGATTGAACACCTTAGAAGTTTCGTGATGTAAGTTTTCATTAGATAGATCAGAAGAAGACACAAAACATCACTGGAGGAATAAGGGTCTGCGAGACATCAACTAAGTCTCGAGACATCAGAAGAGTTCGAGACATAAGATCGAGACATCGATCCAGTTCGAGACATAAGATTGAGACATCGACCAATCAAGACATCAACAATGGTCTCGACGATTTGGTACTTCTCCGAGGTCTGAAAGACGATCAACACTCATAGAAAAGGAGTAATCTAAGTTTGGAGAAGAAGAATATCATGGAGATAAAAATATTAAGGAGGTGCTGAGCAAGAGAACACGAATCAGCTGGAAGTGGATGACACATCAAACTTCCACAACAAACGGTCAAAAGGTGCAACAATCCTCAGTCGATCTTATTCCCTAAAACTAGGATCAGTGGGAATATAAAAAGGGTAACTTTTGCCAAAAGAAGAAAGTGGAGCATGGACTCAAGATAGTGGAATATGGGATATTCACTACAAGACAAAAGGCTCAAGTTACAATACCACCACTCCATGGAACATGCTGAAATTGTGCAAGTCCCATAATCGGCATGGGAACCAGATTTCAAACGGAATAATTTTCCCTCCAACGGAATTATTCCCTACTCTCATATATAAGCACATGAAGACTCAGAAAGAAAAAGGAGCTTTTGAACAAAAACGAACTAGTATACTGAGAACGAGGTGTCTATTTTGAACGATCAAGTGCTAGTGCTAAACCTGGAATATCATCCTTGATATTCAAGTGCGAGAAAACACATCTAAGTGTTAGAGAGAGTTACATAGCTACAATTCATACATATCTAGAAGGTGATCAAAAGCTGCTCAACAAAGAAGATTATCCAATGATAGCTTTTGGTCAGATTGGAGATTGTTACACATAAACTGTGACAACCGGAACAACCTTGCTTTGGAGAAGGCAAGAAGAGGCGGAGTAACCTGGAGGCTGTCTTTTGAAGATCCTGAGGCTTGAGGCGGGCTTGGTGATCAAAGTTCAAGTGCTCGAGAGGTGGAGTAACAAGAAGCGGGGCGAAAAACCTGAGGCTTAAGGCGGGCTTCGTGATCAAAGCTCAAGCGCTCGATATTGTACTAAAAAGGGAAGTTTTAGTGCAATCCTTCTAGGGAGTTTCTAGAAGAAGAGTGGACGTAGGCGGGTTGGCCGAACCACTTAAAAATCTCTCTCGCATTTACTTTCTGCTTTTATCTCTCGCTAACCTATCTCTCGAACTGCACTGCATATAAATACATCTCTCGAACTAACTCAAACTCGTGCAAAACTAAAAGGGGATAACTTTTCCGCTGCGCATAAAACTTTGTCTTCATCTTGTGAGGTGTTGAATCTAAACATCCTAAGTCCAATACACACGAGAGGTCGAAAAGATTTGCAAAATCTTATACAAGTCTATTCACCCCCCCTCTAGACTTGTACCCCATCCCCTCGGGACCAACAGATTGTTCTTTGTGTATGGTTATCGAGGAACAGGAAAGACGTTTGTGTAGAGAACGTTATCGTCAAAGATAAGGAGCCGCGGTGATATTGTTTTGAACATTGCTTCGAGTGAAACAACATCTTTGCTTTTGTCGGGAGGCATGACGGCGCATTCCAGATTTTCTATACCACTCTCTTTAAACGAAGATTCCACATGTAATATATCACAAGGTAGTGACTTTGCTAAGCTTATAACAAGGAGTAAATTGATTATATGGAACGAGGCACCGATGACACACAAACACTTTTTTAAAGCTTTGGACAAAATCATAAGGGATCTATTAAGGTTTGTCATACCAGGTAGTGCTGAAAATACATTTAGTGGAAATACAGTAGTTTTGGACGGTGATTTTAGACATATTATTCTCGTTATTCCAAAAGTAACTAGACCAGTAGTTGTCAAGCCACTATTAATTCTTCCAAAAGCCACCGTTGGACCGAGGAGAAAGCGATGAGAATTTCTTTCCCTCCTTTCTTTTACTTATCTTGAATTAATCTTGTATCTAGATGCTTGTTCTTAATATATTTGGATTATGGATTGTGTTTATGTCTAGATTGTTGTTTATTCTTTATTTATTATGAATTGTTAGTTTAGCTTCTATGAGTTGTTGTGTGCAAGACTTGTTATTGAAAGTGTGTGATTATTGGATCCAATTACATGCTTGTTTGTTGTTGTGTCACGGTGAGAATCGGGCATGGCTAGAACACTCTTACCACACCTATTGATTTATACAAGCGAGAGCTTGATAAATTATAGGGGGATTTCTCGGCTAATCTTCGGTTCCTTCACCGCGAGAGCGGGTTGGAATTTAGAAGTTAGCCAAAACGGTTCCTTCTCTAGTGACAGCGGGTTGGAATCTAGAGGATAGTTTAGGCTACCTCCTCACAACTTGTAGGATTAACTTGGGTTTGGGCATGTTGATTTGCTTAGGATCTTTAAAACGAGCCTCGCTTGTAGACTACGAGAATAGATAACTTGGGGTTTGGCACACTCGGGTAGATCACGAGAGTGGCACCGGGGACTTTAGTGCATTTCCTCCATTCACAAGGGATAGAACTTCTTTTCTACATTTGTTTGACACATGATAGACATTGACCCGATCCATATCCTTACTTATGTTGTATCTTATATATCTCTCTTCATTTGTTGCATTTATTTTTGCTATTTATTTTTATTGCTAAAACCATGTTATGACCGAACTAGCTTCACAAGAATCAATCCGAGTTAGTGCTTGACCAACCATTCCCTGTGGATCGATAACCCCGGAATACTCTGAGTATTTGCGTGTACCTAAAAGCTACAACCAACGGTAATGGACAAGATTTTGTTACTACTACCAATGTCGTCTACAAAGAGGTTTTCAATAATGTGTAGTTCGAACCGATGATATTATGTTTTTTTCAAAGAGCACATTTGCCTAAGTTATACAAATCCTAAAAGCTGATATATAAAATCGTCAAAGTTTCAGCACCGAATGTTTACATCTACACATTAGCTATTAATTCAACAATTATTTGATCGAATTCAAGCAAGGATAACATCACAACATAATCAGTCCAAATCATCTTTTCAATTGCATTATGTAATATTTGATGTTATAACTTATATAATTATATATCGATCCAATATTCTTATCGCACGGGTGGAAATACTAGTTATTACCATAAAGCGATATTGTAATATGATTTAGACAATTATATTATTATTAAAATAAATATAGAAAAAATAAAGGGGAAATAATTTAAAAAGTAAATATAGTGTCAACTATTATATAATAATGTATATTACATGTCAATTTATAAAGTTGTAATATGGTTTCTTACTGGGCGGTGGAAGAAGGAAATGAGAGAGTCACCAACACGGGAAGATGATGGATGCAATGCAAAATGAAGAATTACAATTTTTTAGTCACCAATCCATTGTATGTATAGGTAGAGATGGTGAGAATTATAAATTAGTACTATCAGTTTTCTTTTTCAATTTACCTTCTTAATCAAATATTATTTCACGTTGATCCGGCCATTTCCTTTTATATTTCCAGTCAATTAGGGATCTTTATAATTTGTAGTCAATTAATAATATTCATTTCCTTTTTCAAGTTGTCTAATTTCTGTTTCCTTTTCCATTAGGATCCTTTTATATTTTCAGTCAATTTATAATATTAGTTTCTTTTTCCAATTTACCTTAACTATTGTTTGGACGGGAATTTCACAAAAGATGGTTTTGTTTTTATTAATAGTACTAGTTATCACACGCGCGTTGCGCGATTAAACCAATGCCCAATGCGTATTTTTAAATTAGTGTTCCTTAATTGGTTAAAGTAGTCATGAGAGAGAAAAAAATGCTAAGTTAATAAAAATCAAAAAAATAATCTCGATGCTTATATATTTTAATAAAACATAACGAAATTATAAATAGCTAAATTACAACTAAAGTAAGTAGAAACATATAAACCACTTACATGGGAGCAAATGGCGTGTCATCATTGTCACTTGTTTGGACACCGGTCCGACCATTTAAAATCCATGTGTAATTGTATTTGTGATCAAGTACTTTATAGTTGGTCCGGACAGGTTTGACAATGACATTTGAGATGATGTACCATTTGTTGGTTTGTAAAGTGATATCATACATTCCAATGTCATTATCAAACACTATTGATTGAACCCGAGTTCCTTGCATTTAGATATAGCATTTACAATGATGTTGGTGGTGAATGAGAACATCTTCATAATAATAATAATAATAATAATAATACTAATAATGATAAAAATAAAATAATCATAATAATAATAATAAAAGGAGAAATTTTTTACTATTTACTTATTGTTTCATCCTCGAGTACGATGAGCATATACTTTTTCTTAGTCGTTCCAATAGCGTTTTTTGGTTCGTTTTTCTTAATGACATGAACTGTACAACTCCAGCCCACAGGTTGTGTGTCAATATCAATTAACTTTACTACATTTGTCGTGACTAATATCCTTGTATTATAGGAATCTATACAGAATTGTATTATAGAATATTGCCAATTTGTTTGAAAACTACAATAAAGAAACAAATTGCCTAAAGAATTTTTGGTTAAACTTTCGTTATATTTAACAGAAAAAATTTGGTAAAATTATAAAGGATTAGGATATATTAGGAATTTAATTGGAGGTTGCACAATAAGAAGAACACAATGTACAATATGTTATAGCAGATTATTACACCAACATTTTTTTAATTCCAGTTAAGGGTCTAACATTATTGGCTCTTATTATATATATATATATATATATATATATATATATTGGTGTAATATGTAATATATATATCAGTATTTGAATTATTATTATTGGTGTAAATAATAATTAATAAATCATTATTTCCTTATAAAATTACGTAAAATTTCTAAAGAATATTTCTAATTATTACGCAAAATTGTATCTATTATTTTCACAATAATTCATTACGCAGAATAAGTATTCAAAATACTATTATTATTGCGCAGAATTTCCAAGGAATATTACCAATTATTACGCAAAATTGATTCCATTATTTTCACAATTCATTTGGTAGATTTGGTAACTATTTTTCCATTTTAATTACATATTGAATTTAATTTATGGTAACAATTCAATAGATATTAGTTAATTTCCATATAACATTATGTTACCAATTAAGCTTTATTAATTCTTTTACCAATTAATTAATATTAAGAAAAAGTTTGGACGGGAAAGTTGACAAGGAAGATTTTACTTTTATTAATAGTATAGAGTATAGATAATAGATAATTAATCAATTCTAAGATTATTAAATATTATATCAATTTAATTTTGGGTAACGGCCGTGATCCCCTATTATATATATCAACTGCTTATATTAGTTCGTGATCTATAAAATTGAATAATGGCTTAAAATATAATAAGCATCCAAATACTATTGATTTTCATTCCTGTTTCCTACAATATATATGGAAATAAAAAATATAAACAAAATATGTACCTTCTATATGGAAGTTGATCAAAATAGATGATAATTATTATGTAATATAGATATTGTAATATATTAGTAAGGAATAAGGTTCAAATTAGCCATTGAACGTAACCTCAAAGTGCAATTAGGCCACTGAATGAAAAAAAAAATGCAATTAGGCCACTCAACACTCCAAATGCATGCAATTTTACCAAATAGCAGGTTACCTTCCAATTAGGCCACTCAACATTCCAAATGCATGAAATTGTAAATATATTCTTATCGTATACAGTAAGTAGTAATAAAAAAATGACCAACTTACCATGAATATCAATTACCGCGCTAATATTATATTTTTCCAAAAAAAAAATAATTCTTACATGAATATCAATTAGTGTATATATAAATTATTATATATTAAATAGCAGTATTTTAAAATAGGTAAAATATTATTGATTAGTGCAACTACATAAGTTAATTAGCTGCTTTGTCTCAGGGTATTTTTTTGTTTGCCTCAAGCCAAGCCAGAAACATGCTATATGTATTACCGTATGTCGTTCTACAATGACATCGATTGGAGCATCCTCATCAAAATAAATACTTTGTTCATTTGGCAGATGAAAATTCATGCGCTCTACATGAGGATATTTGTATTGTATTTCAAAACTTAATATTCTCCGAGCAGCTCTACATTAACATAATATAGTAACATTTTTTTGGAATACTATAATATATATCATATTGTAATTTGACTGTTGGAATTTTTTTTTTTGAATATTATCATGAGAGAAATTTAATTACATAAATTAACATAATATAGTAATATTTTTTTTGGAATACTATAATGTACATCATATAGTAATTTGATTGTTCGAATTTTTTTTTTTGAATATTATCATGAGAGGAATTTAATTACGTACATTAACATAATATAGTAATATTTTTTTAATACTATAATATACATCATATAGTAATTTGATTGTTGGAATTTTTTATTTTTTTTAATATTATCATGAGAGAAATTTAATTACGTACATTAACATAATATAGTAATATTTTTTTTGAATACTATAATATACATCATATAGTAATTTGATTGTTGATTTTTTTTTCTGAATATTATCATGAGAGGAATTTAATTACGTACATTAACATAATTTAGTAATTTTTTTAATACTATAATATACATCATATAGTAATTTGATTGTTGGAATTTTTATTTTTTTTGAATAATATCATGAAAGGATTTTAATTACGTACATTAACATAATATAGTAATATTTTTTTTAATACTATAATATACATCATATAGTAATTTTATTATTGTTGGAATTTTACATACATTAACATAATATAGTATTCCCTCCGTCCCGAAATGGATGTCTCATTTGCATTTTGCACCCTTTTTAAGAAATTAAAGTAAATGTGATGTGTTTTCCAATTATGCTCTCAACTTTTTCACTTTGAGAAATAAAAACAATAAAGAAAGCAAAAGTCATAAGAGTAGATTAGGAAAAGTAGAATGATGGTGATGTTCAATTTTGAAAAGAGGACAACATTTTGGGACAAACTAAAAAGGAAAATAAAACAGGTAAAATGGGACAGAGGGAGTAATAATTTTTTAATACTATAATATACATCATATAGTAATTTGATTGTTGGAATTTTTTTTAATATTATCATGAGAGGAATTCAGTTACGTGCATTTACATAATATAGTAATATTTTTTTAATACTATAATATACATCATATAGTAATTTGATTGTTGGAACTTTTTTTTTTGAATACTATCATGAGAGTAATTTAATTACGTACATTAACATAATATAGTAATATTTTTTTTGAATACTATAATATACATCATATAGTAATTTGATTGTTGGAATTTTTATTTTTTTTGAATATTATTATGAGAGGAATTTAATTACGTACATTAACATAATATAGTAATATTTTTTTTGAATACTATAATATACATAATATAGTAATTTGATTGTTGGAATTTTTTTTTGAATATTATTATAGGAGGAATTTAATTACGTACATTAACATAATATAATAACTTTTTTGAATACTATAATATACATCATATAGTAATTTGATTGTTAATATATGTACATAAATAAGGAATCCAGACACGAATGGAATTGAATAAAATATTTCATTAATTTCCATGTATAATAAGGAATGGAATCATATTTTGAATTTTTTTGTCAATTTTAGCCATAAATAAGGAATGATAAGGAATGCTAGAATTTCTTGATAAGGAATTATTATATAATATTATGTTGACCGATTTCAAATTTTTGGACTAAAATGAGAGGGAAAGCTAGCACTTCTGTTTTAATATATATATAGATTATTATTATATATTATATATTAGTATTTATGAATATAATTAATCAATTATAAGATTAATAAATATTACATCAATTTTAATTTTGTGTAATAGCCCTGAGCCCCTAGCATATATATCAATTGTGTATATTATTAATTGCTTATATTAGTTCGTGATCCCCTAGTGCATAGAATTGAATAATGGCTGAAAATATAATAAGCATCCATATATTATTGATTTCCATTCCTTTTTTATACCATGTATATGGAAATAAAAAATGTAAGCAAAATATGTACATGCTATATAGAAGTTGGTCAAAATAGAGGATAAATATTACGGTATATAAATATTATAATATATTAGTAAATATATTCTTACCATATACAGTAAATAATTTTTTTTTTAACTCTTCTGAACAATTGATAAGTATTCAACATATTCTTAATAATATTTAGTAAATATATTCTTACCGTATTTAACATAACTTTAATTTGTTTATTTTTTTAATATTTTTTTATAACTTTTAAATTTAAATTTTTATATCTAATAATATTTTTGATGTAATTTACAAATATTTAAATTTTATATAGTAAAACTTGACTATACTAAATATTGCAAAATACTAAATTGTAAAAATACGCAGAATTTGCAAACAATAATATTACCAATTATATTATAGAACCACACATAATATTACCAATTATGGTATTATGTTATTACCTAATTAATATGTTTTTTAACGATATTATGTTATTACGTTAATACGTGAATATAGAAACAATATTACCAATTAATAGATATTAGTTAATTTTCTTTTTACATTTTCTTACCAAATAAGCTTTTTTAATTATTTGACCAATAATGTATTTAATTAATTGACTACAAAAGTTTGGGCGAGAAAATGAAATAGGAGGATTTTACTTTTATATATAGTATAGATATATTAGTATAGAAATATAGATAAGTATTTGAATTATTATTATTGGTGTAAATAATAATTAATAAATTTTTATTTCCTTATAAAATTACGCAGAATTTCTAAAGAATTTTCTCATTTATTATGCAAAATTTGTTTCTATTATTCTCATAATTATAACGGTTTAATTATTCTCATAATTTGGTAAATAAAATTTTGTTACCAATTAAGCTTTATTAATTTTGTTACCAATTAATTAATAATATTAGTTTGGGTAGGAAAGTTGAAGGGGATGATTTTACTTTTATTAATAGTATAGATTATTGTTATTGTTATTGTTATTGTTATTGTTATTATTATTATTATTATTATTATTATTATTATTATTATTATTATTATTATTATTATGTTATTGTTGTTGTTGTTGTGAAACATGTCATGTTCCGGGCCCTATGGCAAGCTATTGAAGCTGTGTTTGAGGCCTCCTCACGAGCACGAACTCCTAGTCTCCTTAGTCAGCTACAGTCTTTGCGCCAAGGTGATTTCACTACGAGTGAGTATCTTAGCAAAGCCAATGTTTTAATTGGATTACCTGTAGAAGTCAGCCGACCAATTGATTTAGATGAGTATAATCTATACATGTTTAAATGTCTTCGCCCTAAGTACCGTGCAATGGTCTCTTCATTGACCACAAAAGAACCTATGAAAATTGATAAATTAAATGACTAACTCATTGTCCATTAGTTCATCTACATTGACGGCATTCCTCTGTCGACTTCCCCATAGTCACTTGTAGCTCTTATGTCAATGTTACAAAAAGTAAACATATATATATATATATATATATATATTTATGAAAACCGGAAACATATATGTTAATGTAGGGAAGATGCATAAATCATATGGTTGGTCCCAATGAATGGCCTGAAACACAAAGAGTGACACCACTACCACTTGCCTGCACTGCAACAACTGGAAAACCTAAGAAACTGAGAAAGAGATGAGTAGATAAGGAACAACAAAGAACAAGAGGTGCAAATGGCAACCTATAAACATGACTAGCTTGTCCACATTTTTTTTTGCTATCATATTAATCATAACTACTCTTACGGTCTTACTGCAATCTAGAACAACATAACTATCACTTGCTACTTCTTGTTGTCTTTCTCACAACTAGGCTTCTTTTGACGATTTGCACTTCGTAATAATGCTTTGAGCCTCTCAATTTCTTGCTCATTTCGGTTTATCCTCTTCAACAATCCAGGAATGATCTTCTTTGACCTTGAACACATTGGAGGATCAAACCAATCAAAAAATCCACATGAGTGCCTGCCCTGTAGAAATTTATGAACAAATTAATGAACAAGAAAAATTTGTGAACAATTCTAAATAAATAAATAAATAGCAACACACATAAAAACCAACACAATTGCTTAATACAAAAAATAGTAACACACATACTGTTAATAGGCGCCGACCATGTTGCTGGAAGCTTAGAAACAAAAAATAAATAAAAAAAAAATACCAACACAAATATAGCTACCAATACAATCCTAAACCCTTAGAAATAAACTAAAAAATTCACAATTCTTTAGAACCAACACAATTGCTTAAATTCTGTAAATACCAACACAATTTTATGTGAACCGTAAAAAATTTCAAAATAATGTTAATTGCTTACATTGATACGAACACAATTCCAAAATCTTCGACCAGGATTATTATAACTCCATGAGGTTTGAAGGGCTAACTTATTACCGCAATTACAATGTAGAATTGGAATTACTTCTCCAAAGTGTATTTTATGCTTCACTGAGCTAGAAGATGATGAAGAAATCTCCTTATTTTGCTTCCTCCCTTGTAGCGACATTCTTGCTAGGCTTGGGAATGGAGGCACAAAGCTAGGGCGAAGAATGGTAGCGCAAAGTTAGGGTTGAGAATGCTCTATAATCAAATTGTATTTAAAAGAAAATGTGTGTTTACGCTAGGGAATACCCGAGAAAGTGTTTTAATTAGCACGGTGATTGACGATTTTGCCTCTCAAAGTAACGGTAATTAGATGACATTTGTAACATAGGACCAAATTGTGTCGATTTTACAAGTTAAAAGACTAAATTAGGTCATTTCCAAAGTGTGAGGCTAAATTAAGCAATACTTAATAGTCGAAGGACCAAAATGAGTATTAACTCTATAAGCTTACAAATAAAAAGTTGGCATATCAACTCTAATTTACACTTATGCCAATTTAACAGGCTACCATCAGGCAACATGCTAAAAATGTTGATTCTTATTTTAAGAGTTTAATTGCATATGTAAATCCCTTTTTAAAAATATATTAGAACTAATATAAATTACAATTCATTTCATTTTCTACAATCAACCTGTTTGAATTAAAGACAAAATCAGCATCAATCTTGACAACAAAGATAATTGGTATATAAGGATGTAGTTATTGTTTAAAAATGTTTATGTACAAAGTGACAAACTATTTAACTGCATGCATTGTAATGAAAAGGTAGCAGTAGGTACTCCAAAAAAAAACACACACACACGCACACACAAAATCAAGTACTACACTCATTCATACTAATTCCAAAAATATGAACTTCAAAATAAACATGTGTAAAATGGATGTACAAATTGTTGATGAAATTGGACATATTACAGCATCACTATTCGAACTACTTGCAAAGTTATTGTTGTTACTATCAAGTAAACAAGTTATGAAACTAGAACAAAATGTACTACTCATTAACCTTCTACAAATATAATACGAGTAAATATTAATATGTTGTTCAATACTTTCCCATGAGAATGTACGACACACATCGCACATCACATGAAACATATAGGGGGAAAAACTATCAGTGCCAAATATCAATAGGCGCTTGCAAGATCAAGAGTTCATAGTACAACTAAAATATAATCTCAGTCATATATACAAACACAATGAGACAAATCCACAATTTCCTACATCATAATCTCATTGCATGACACTGCCCTCTATACTACCACAATAACTCAATTGCACATGACACATTACCAAATACCAATAAATAAAAAAATAAAACAAGTACTGAAGATAAAGACGACGACAATGCTACCCGAAATAGAATTAAAAAGACTTAGAAAAATTCAAACGGAAAAAGTATTTATTTATACTATCATTTCTAGACTAAATATTTAGATTAGCGTTTTTACAAAATTGCAAACATTTATTTTAGTCACAACTATAATCAATCTCTCATATATTATCTTGCATTCATAAACTTTAAATTGTCAATTTAAATAAACAAATTCAGCATTAAATTACATATGCATGAACATCTCCTATATAAATATACTTTGAAATACTTATTTAAAATTAAACATTGGGCATTATCTATTTGAAAAACAAGTAGTATCATACATCATTGGGCATTATCTATTTGAAAAACAAGTAGTATCATACATATCATTTATGATTATTATTGAAAAACAAGTAGTATCATACATATCATTTATGATTATTATTATGCATGAACATCTCCTATATAAATATACTTTGAAATACTTATTTAAAATTAAACATTGGGCATTATCTATTTGAAAAACAAGTAGTATCATACATCATTGGGCATTATCTATTTGAAAAACAAGTAGTATCATACATATCATTTATGATTATTATTGAAAAACAAGTAGTATCATACATATCATTTATGATTATTATTATGCATGAACATCTCCTATATAAATATACTTTGAAATACTTATTTAAAATTAAACATTGGGCATTATCTATTTGAAAAACAAGTAGTATCATACATCATTGGGCATTATCTATTTGAAAAACAAGTAGTATCATACATATCATTTATGATTATTATTGAAAAACAAGTAGTATCATACATATCATTTATGATTATTATTTTATGATTATTATGTCAAATAATTTATGATTATTATTTTATGATTATTATGTCAAATACAATTTTTTTTTTAAATTCTACTAACTCTGTTACAATGTAGAATCTGTTCATGCCTCCACTGAGGCTCGAACCCACTCCCTTCCATATGAGAGTGTACACTGGGTGCCGCTTGACCACAAGGCCTTTGGCATGTCAAATACAATTAACATCATAAAATAGTTCAACTTTAAAAAACATAAAAATAAAAATAAAAATAAAAATAAAAACCTTTGATGTCACAATCTTTAACGGAAATGCTGACTTTTCTAATGAAATTTGACGGTGTAATGAATTTTTTTTCAAATAATTTGAGGTGGAATTGTTTTATGTTTTTCTTTACTATTTATATTATTATTATTATTATTATTATTCCCATGTCATATAGTTGACGTGTGAAATATTTTAAATAAATATTCAACTTTTAACAATAAAATTTTAAAATTATCATTATGTAAAATATTTTGTGAAAATTTAATTGAAGAATACGTTCTGTTTCAATTAAAATTTTAAATTGATGATGATATTATATATTTATTAAAAGTGTTACAAATATTGGTCGACAGTAATACTATCATACATATAATTTATGATTATTTTGTCAAATACAATTAACATCATAAATATTCCACTCAACAATTTCAAATAGTTCAACTTAAAAAAAATAAATAAATAAATAAACCTTTGATGTCACAATCTTTAACGGAAATGCTGACTTTTCTAATTCAGAGCAAGCCAAAAAAAATCATGTGGAAATGTGGAATACCAAATTTGGGCAATTTATATCCGCGTACCATTGTGTACCCTGATTAAAATATGTCGTTTTGATATTTAAACTTTAACATATTCTGTAGTTTCTCGTTTCTCATGTTTCAATCCAAATTTTAATTGATTCTAGATACAAAATCAAACGGTCCCTTAAGGTACATAATTTCAATACACGAGACACAAATACCCATAACATAAGACACTAACAAGTTATGGATTTACTTATTTTTAAATTTGATTTATGTAGGTAATATAGGCTTATATGCACATTATTTCATAATACAAGACATAAATTCATAAAATAATATACACAATATGTTGTGTGCTACAAACTACTAATCTATTTCAGGTACAAAATCTATACGCTTAAGATACAAAATTGCATAACATGAGATACAGAAACGCATAACACAAGACACATACACATGTTTTATATTTATTTTAGTTCATATACAATATCAATATTCTTAAGGTGTAGAATTACATAACATAAGACACAAAAACGCATAACACAAGATACAAAAACGCATAGCATAACACATGAAAGCGCATGTTATATTTACTTTATTTCAAATACAGAATCCATACGCTCAAGATACAGAATTGAATAACATGAGACACAAAAATGTATAACACAAGTCACATGCACATGCTTTACATGAAAAAAACATATAACATAAATTAAATAATAAACAATTACTGTCCAAATTAAAATTAAAAATTACATCATTTAGGACCAAGTTCCACGCCATAACAATTGTCAAATTTGATGCCACATATATGCTATCGTAAATCTTCTCTTTTATTTTTATTTTTTTAACTTTTATTTTTTTTCCTTTTTGGGTGAATCATCCTATCGTACATCATGATGAAGCCCTTATTCATTCGGATTAAGTCCAAGTCTTATCCAATTTAATTCACGGACGTTAAAGCGTAAGGAATAAATTCCAACCCGATAATTTTGTTGGGTAATGGTGAGAATTCATTTTTTTTAAATACTCGTGCTTTTACAAAATAATATTTTTTTAATATATTTTCTTGAATTTCATCACACTACATGATAGTTGAGAGTGAGAATCAACTCAAAGTAAGTTTAAAATTTTGTTTTATTAGCAATGGAGGATGTATGATTTTAATCCAACTTAAGACCTAAAAAAGAAGTTATGGATTTGGTTACTATTATTATATTATTATTATTATTATTATTATTATAAAATATATTTCTAATAAATAATAAAAATAGGTAAGGACAAATTAAACACACGTTGTAAATAGAAGTGGGGAGACCATATTTTAATCATTAGTCATTTAGTGTTACTTTTTTTTTTTTGAAAGATGAAATAAAGAAATGCAGTTGTGTTGAACTGATACTGCAGTTGTGTTGAACGGATACTGCAGTTGTGTTAAAATGATACTACAATTGTGTTGAACGGATGAATGTCCTTTGTTCCACGCAACTGCAGTTTCCTTTTAACACAACTGCAGTATCATTTCAAATTTTCAACACAACTGCAGTATCAGCCATGATCATGGTTCACAATGCATTGTGGACCATGGTCCACCATATAATTTGCGGTAGAAAAGGTGTAAATTTTTTATGTTTTCTGGATGGATAAGATATAAAAATTTATCAACTTACTTATTAATTTTGTTAACAGTATCAAATAAAAGTTGTTTAGATTAAATTTAGAGTAAATACGACCATCTTAAATTAGTTTTCAACTGATCTGCGTTTTTTTAAAGCGTTCAGGCAACCTTCTTCTCCGGCAGCTCCGACGAATTTGCAGCAGATCCAACGAAGGAATGACAAGAAAGAAAAGAGATTAAAATACCCTCATTATTTTAACTATTAAAATTTTCGATAACATTTGGCTGGAAATTTGTTACAATTGATAAAAATTGCATAATTAAGGTACAAAATTAATATTTTTAAAAGTTGTGGATTGAAATTAACAAGACCATAATAGTCAGTGGACCAAAATGACAATTTACTCTTAAATTTAATAACAATACAAAGCCCACTTAATATCTCTCTAACAATACCTACACATAAATGACCATGTTCCACAGAGCTATGTGCCTCATGAATAAAATGTGCATTTTTAATAAATTAAAAGTAATTATTTATAAACTGAAGAGCATTGTTTAAAAGTATATTATTTGAGTGTTGAAGATACATTATTTGTATAAATCAAATAATGCATATCAATATATAAATAATGTATATTTATATATTAAGAATATACCTTTTATTAATGGTTTAGAAAAATTTGCCATGAATGAGGTGGAGTCAAAAGTATATCTTCTATCTAAGAAAATTAGATGTCAACTTAATCGTATGGTGTTTCAATTTCAAATCTTACTTTCTAAATTTTACTTAATGATGTGGCAGACACGGATAAGTTACTTTTTTCATTTGAGTCCCAATACAAGTGTCTACATCTAAAATTTTGTATGTGGAGTAAAAATTAGGAGTAGAAAATAAAAGTATATATAATATTTTTGAAAAAAGTGTCAAATAGACTATTGAACTATTACACATTGTGCAATTGAATCATCAAACAAAAAAATTGTGCAATTAGACTATTTTTTTAAGAGAACTATTAAAAACTCAAAAATTGCCAAGGACCTTGTGGTCCAGTGGCATCAAACCCTTCCCTTTATACTTGGAGGTGGTGGGTTCGAGCCTTCCCTTTATATGGGTTCGAGCCTTCCCTTTATATGGGAGGTGGTGGGTTCGAGCCTCAGTGGAAACTCTTGTGCTTCAATTGGTTGAGAAAGTTGTAATAGAGTTAGTAGTATTCAAAAAAAAAAAAAACTCAAAAATTATGCAAATAACATTTTTTACTACTTCAAAGTTTCCCTTAAATATGATATCATAATATCAAATTATATATAAAAATTTATTTTAATTATTATTTTAAAAAATTAAAAGAAAAAAAAAACAATTTTTGGTAAAGGATATTTTTTTGCCTGTGGATGCTATCACCCCACTGCAAAGGGAATGGTTGAGGCCATTCTTGCCAAACATGTATGACTTCTCATTTTTAAACTTGTTCTCTCCATATTGGCTGTATTTGAGGATTCAAAAAAGCGTTTGCATCATAAACATAATTTGATCAAATGCCCAATGTTTCCTTACAATCGTATTCCACATTCTATTTGTTTGGCTATTTCTAATCAAACGCGGATGCATTTATTAACATGAGAAATGAGAAACCCAGAAAATGAGTAAATGCACAAGCATCTAGATCAGACGAAAAAGGGGGCAACCATAACTGGCCTCCACCCTTCATCCACGGTAGAAGAATTAAATTTAAAAAAAATTATTTTTTTTCTTTTAATTTTTATAAATAATAATTAAAAATAATTTTGTATATATAATTTGACATTATGACATCATATTTAAGAAAAACTTGGAAGTAACCTGTAAAAAATGTTATTTGCAAAATTTTTGATTTTTTAATGGTTCAATTGCACTTTTTTTTTTGTTCAATGATTCAATTGCATAATGTGTAAAAGTTCAGTGACCTATTTGACACTTTTTCCAATATTTTGTTAAGTGTTAATGTTTTAGATAGTAAATTGCAAATTGTATATTCTTATGAGAGTAATTTGCAAATTCTAGATTCTTTTGGCACTAATTTGTGGTGTGTTGAGGGAGTAAATTGCAAATTCCAGATTCTTTTGGCACGAATTAAATTCTGGTTGCCTTACCTTCCACAACCGGTCTTCCTTTTCTTTACTTCATCCCTTTCTCTCCCGCGCACGCCCATTTTTCCGGCGTCTCCCCCTTCCCGGCGGTCAACGATAACCAAAAGGCTCCGTCGATTAACCACTCAGCTCATACTAAACATTTGACCTTCACTTGTGTTGTGATCGTATGGAGCTGGTTCATCACTGCCTGTGCGGCCATGATCGAGGCTTCTCTGCACAGGCTTGCGCTTCGTGCGGATCGATATCTTTCCCGCCGGCGACTCTGGTCGGGTCTGGCCTGCCGGATTTTCACGAAGAAGGCTCGAGGGACAGGGAATTGACGCTTAATCAGTACTTGCTGAGCTTGATCACTTCTACGGCATCTCTTGCTCTTGCAGTCATCTTCGTAATTGGTACGCACACATCTGTATGGTTTGTTTTTAAGTATTTTCACGCGTAAATACTTGCTATAACTTACAGTCCCAGTTTTGATGCATAGCTTGGATTTTGAAATTCTTAGATAATTTAGTTGTGGTTGTAGTTCTGTTTGGATCTTTATCATACTAATACTATGTTAGGATCAAAGCCTAGCTACCTGGTGTTGGACTTCGCCTGAGCCTAACAGTTCCCCAGTCAGAACTTAGGCCATTCATCGCCTCCGCTGTCCAATAATTCCCCCTCCAAATACATGTTTGGACTTCGCTCCACCCAACAATTTCCCTCTCACCACATGCCGACCTGACTATGATATGTTAAAATCAAGCTCTTATCAGTACGTTAAAAGTTATAGCTCGAAGTAAAAACACAACTTTATTTCTTTATATACCCTCATATTTTCGAAAAGAGGGCGGTGGACTTGGACTTTTATTGACCTCCGCCTAATACTCTCCTAGTCAACTGGTGTTGAATTTGGCACTTTATTGGCCTTCGTCCAACATACTATATCTAGAAAACATGGAAAGTGATATGGCTATAATTGGCAGCACATGATGAGAGGGGTTGTATTGCTATTAATCAGCTGAAATATTTTAATTTTGGTGAATGTAGTTGGGGCTTTACTGGGTGCAGTGTTTGGTGCATTAGCTGGTTGGGCTGCTAAAAGTGGGGTGTTTCGAGGAGCAGGACTCTGCACCATTGCTGGGGCAGTACTCTCCTTAGAAGTGCTGGAGGCTTCTCATGCTTATTGGTGTTCAGAGTGTTGTGGTTCACATAGGTCATCATCATCATCTTTGGTTAGCATGCTCCATACATGACAATCTTTAATTTGTTAATTGACTATTCACTTTGAGACATGAAGTGCTATGCCCCTGAACACAAGTCCTTTTGAGTTGCTATAGATTGATCCTCCGGCCATTCTGAATTTACTGTGTCTGCATACTTTTTTTTAGGTAGATTTCATAAAGGAGCTTCTCCATCATAGGTTTGTTGATGGACAATTCCAGCAGCCAGTGCTGAGACCTTATGACCAGCAGGTATGTTCCTATGAATACAGTGGAGCAAGGCTTTCAATTCTTTGACACAACTTGGTTCTACATAATCTTCAATTCTGTCATATATTAGTGTGCCTGATGCTAATAGAGAATCGAAGTTTTAAACAATCTTCGTTTGGAAAGATAACGTTTCACCTCTCAGCATATTAACACTAGTGTACTTATGGCTGTTCATCATGATGAGTTTCTTGACTAAACCTTGGCTTGAAAATCTTAATGGAAATGGATGGTTTGATTTTCTTCTTCTGTTCACTTGTAAGCCCTAACTATAACCCGTACCATATTCAAATTAAACCAATCCCCGTTGGCACCATGTGCCAACCAATTAAGAGGCAAAATACTGATCATATTGGTTTTTCCATTTGCGAGTAGGGATGAGAGTTCAGAGCCACTCACACCAACTAAGCTGATGATTCCTACATTTTCTTTGTTAAGGATATGATGTGTTGAAATTTGCAGGGCATTATTAACTCAAGCAGTGATGACTACGGGGGCGAGGTTCCATTGAGAGGCTTGTCAGGGGATTCACTTAAAAATCTTCCTTCTCATGTGTTGACAAGTGAAGTGAAAGCAGCAGATACCATATGCTGCACAATATGTTTGCAGGTAGGCTTGTAGATCAGAAGAGCTTTGAATATGTCATATATATGCAACTCATGCTACATTATATTAGCTGCTAATTAAACCCAATGGGGTAGCTCAAGTGGCAAGTGAGCTCTTTCTGTGGGGAAGAATTTCGGGAGAACCCGGGTTCAATCCGCACAAGCGACCATTCCCGTTGGGCCAGCTCCTGTGCCTCTCGGAGCGAACGTGGGTGGACCCGAACCGTTAAACGGACGGAGAAAGACCATGTGAATTTACCAAAAAAAATATTAGCTGCTAATTAATTAAACCCATGTTATCCTTAACAGGATGTGAGAGTAGGGGAGACTGCAAGAAACTTGCCGCGCTGCAATCACACATTCCACTTGAGTTGTGTGGACAAGTGGCTGGCAAGACATGCTTCATGCCCTGTTTGCCGGAGAGATGTTTAATGATTTAGGATACGGTTTTGTAGTGATATGCCGCTTACAAGATCTCAATGAATAAAACTCCTTATAAGCCAGGAGAGAATGGACCGATGACCTATCGGTCTGAACCATTTTTTTAGACAATAGTTTTTCTTGTTTTTCATCACGGAGCAACTTATTATTATGAAAGTATGTAGAAAATGATTTTCTGTGTATTAATTATGCAATGATATGTATAAAAGTACAAATCCGAGTAGGAATAAGGAAATATAATTAAACTCAATCATTTGATATATAGTACATTTCTGATTAACATAATATTCTTAGTACTCCCCTCCAATTGAAGGAGGGTGAACGAGAAGCAATACAAAACTTGTCATGCAACACACGAAAACGTGCAGAGGCCAAAGCTTTAGAAGTTGTTTGATATTTTCCCATCAATTAAATTGTCGGGGAAATGTTTATAAGGAGTACTAGTATTTCCACTCGTGCAATACACGGAATGGATTTGTTATAATTGTATCGAGGAAGGAAGAAAAAATTATGATTACATTAGTACATTTTATACAAAACAAAATAGGCATTTATAGGCTATTAGAAAAATAAACTTGCTCACCATTAAATTTCAAATGAACTGGATTAAATGTTTAAGAACCAACCGTTATTTGCAATACCGACTCATTTTCTTAAAAAACATAAAAGGATAAGTATTTAGACGATTCTAATAGAATAATTCGTACTTTAAATACACAACTATGAATGCATCTCCTATTTGTAATATTATATCTTATATTATTAACTAATTATCACACGCGCGTTGTGAGATTAAACCAATATCCAATGTGTAGTTTTAAATTAGTGTTCCTTAATTGGTTAAAGTAGTTATATAATAATGATAGAGAAAAAAATGCTAAATTAATAAAAATCAAAGAAATAGTCTGGATACTTATATCTACAATATAATTATTATAAGAACCATAAATGTTTCAAACAAATTGGCAATTTGTTTCTTAATAATCACAACATCTCAAGTGTTAATTTTCCTAACTTAAAATTAGAATATTAAAGTGTTAATATAATTCTATAATACAATTCTGTATAGATTTCTAATTTAAAATTAGAATATTGAAGTTTTAATAGGATTCTATAATACAATTTTGTATAGATTCCTAACTAATTAAATCATTATTATACCCAAAACAACAGTATATAAACTCCTCATCTTCTCACTAGTATTCGCCCAAAACTAAACCTAACATATTCTGCAACCATCTATGTGACATTCTATAGGTATGATTGTCAAAATATTATCATGCTGATTCTATTATTTGTATTTGTACTCATAATGATTACAATTTTTTTTTTAAATCAATGATGGTATACAGTATACTCATTAATTAGTATAACTTCAATATCATTATGCAAATATATTTATTGTATAATCTGTTCATCTATACTTGTATCCTTGTATTTAATATTGTGTTCTCATTATATTCCTCTATAATCTACACATTTTAGTTACTCCTTACTCCCTAATCTATGACTTTTGAATTTATGTTGTGGTTCCTATTATATTATTTCATAACATCCTTTATGAACATATTTTCAATGGCACAAAGATATTAGTAATGGCAAATGCAGTAAAGTTAATTGATATTGACACACAAACTGTGGGCTGGAGTTCTAAGTTTGTGTCATTAAGAAAAACGAACCAAAAACCGCTATTGAAACGCTTGGGAAAAAGTATATGCTTATCGTCCTTGAGGATGAAACTGTAAGTAAATAGTAAAAAAATTCTCCCATTATTATTATTATTATTTTTATCATTATTAGTTGCAGGGTCAACAACTAAGAATTCTGCATATCAATAACCGCTTACAAGATGAACAATATATAATACAATTGAGGTCTCAATCTTATACACAACAAGGCAAAAATATGGTATTATGTACCATAACATCATTGCACGAATCATTCACATTCACTACCTCCAATAAATAAGATGCAATAAAGACACAACCAACAAAAAAGAAAATCAAATTCACTAAAGATGGAGAAGATAAAGATAATTCCGAGCCTCATCAAATGCGCACTAAGAAAAATTAATTTACTCTGCTGAAATTAGTACTCTTTATCCAATTATTTTCTTCCATTGGTAATTGGATAAAGAGTACTAATTTGAACAGAGTAAATTAATTTTTCTTAGTGCGCATTTGCTGAGCCTCGAAATTATCTTCATCTTCTCCATCTTTTTAGTGAATTTGAGTTTCCGTGTCTTTATTGCATCTTGTTTACAGGAGGTAGTGAATGTGAATAATTCGTGCAATGATGTTATGGTACATAATACTATATTTTTGTCTTGTTGTGTATAAGATTGAGACCTCAATTGTATTATATATTGTTCATCTTGTAAGCGGTTATTGATATGCGGAATTCTTAATTGTTGACCCTGCAACTAATAATGATAAAAATAAAATAATAATAATAATAATAATAATAAAGGGATAATTTTTTTTACTATTTACTTATAGTTTCATCCTCAAAGACGATAGACATATACTTTTTCCCAGGCGTTTCAATAGCGGTTTTTGGTTCGTTTTTCTTAATGATACGAACTTTAGAACTCCAGCCCACAGTTTGTGTGTCAATATCAATTAGCTTTACTGCATTTGCCATGACTAATATCTTTGTGCCATTGAAAATATGTTCATAAAGGATGTTATGAAATAATATAATGGGAACCACAACATAATTTCAAAAATCATAGATTAGGGAGTAAGGAATAACTAAAATGTGTAGATTATAGAGGAATATAATGAGAGCACAACATTACATACAAGGATACAAGTATAGATGAATAGATTATACAATAAATATATTTGCATAATGATATTGAAGTTATACTAATTAATGAGTATACCATCATTGATTTAAAAAAAAGTTGTAATCATTATGAGTACAGATACAAATAATAGAATCAACATGATAAGATTTTGACAATCATACCTATTGAATGTCACGTAGATGGTTGCAGAATATGTTAGGTTTAGTTTTGGGTGAATACCAGTGAGAAGATGAGGAGTTTATATATACAAAATTGTATCATAGAATCCTATTAAAACTTCAATATTCTAATTTTAAATTAGAAATCTATATAGAATTGTATTATAGAATTATATTAAGACTTTAATATTCTAATTTTAAGTTAGGAAAATTAACACTTGAAATGTTGTGATTATTAAGAAACAAATTGCCAATTTTTTTTTTGAAAACCGCAATAAAGAAACAAATTGCCTAAAGAATTTGACTCTAAACTTCTGTTATATTTGATGGAAAGAATTTGATAAAATTATAAAGGATTAGAATATATTAGAAATTTAATTTGAGGTTGCACAATAAGAAGGACACAAAGTACAATATGTTATAGCATACTATTACACAAATATTTTTTTAGTTCCAGTTAGGGGTCTAACATTATTGACTCTTATAATAATTGTATATTGTAGATTGCATATATATTATTTGGTTTGCTAACCACTGCAATATTTTTGAGAAATAATAAAATCGAATAAGTACATAATAATTAATACATTAATTTGAGTAAATCAATAATTTAAAACAACAAATAAACCAAAATTTGTATATACTAAAATATAAAGGGTATTATAAACAATTTAAATTTGATTTGTATTACCATTCCTTGGCATATTAATATGTGTTCTTGGATAGCAAACCATAAATCCACTGTGTAATGCTTCACTACCAGCTACTGCAATTATTTATACTCGAGGAAGGAAAACTACAAATTGTATTTTATTTACATAAAATAGTTAGGTACGTTATTGAGATAACAAATTTGATTACAATTAAACTGATATTAGTTGAACTAAATGTTGGTGCACCAATAGTTGGTTCTAACAATGACTGAGCATTATCGAGCAACCTTTTTGGTTGGAGCAACGATTCTTGTGAATTATTCTTATTACACAATGACTAATGTTCTTAAAAAATAAAATGTCCGAGTTAAATCAATTGTCAAAGAATGACTCGTAATATAAATAAATAACGAAGAATTCATTCAATGATAAACATTTCATTTTATACGCTAATTAGATATTTATTACTTAATAAATTTTAATTACATATTGTATTCAAGATGAACATAACCCAAGGCAACACTTCCTATAATTTTCTAGGAAAAAATATAAAATATTGATGCCCAAAATTAGATAGCCCAAAACAACATTCCTAATAGGAGAGTAAAAAACAATATATTTTATTACGAATTCTATTACCACATTTTAATTTACAATTGCAGTACGAATACGAATTGTATTAACATATTTTTTTTAATATAGAAAGGAGGGGTGAACCCAAAACTGAATGAAAGCTAGCTTCTATTTCCCATGATCCTCCTAGTATGGGGGATTCGTTGTCTGTCGCGTTGGACCATTTCATGCACCATTGGAGGGACTTTATGCCATTCACTCCAATCGTTAGCTATGAAAAGTGTTTAACAATATTACGTAAATCTTAATAATATAGGAGTGTTTTGGGCGGGAATTAAAATAGAGGATTTTGTTTTTATTAATAGTATAGATATAAATAGTATAGATATAGATAATAGTATAGATTGTGTGGCAAAGAATTATAAGAACTGTACTGTATTATTACGATTAATAATTTTTAATATAGAATTATATTACGAATAGGAGAGTAAAAAACAATATATTTTATTATGAATTCTATTACCCCATTTTAATTTACAATTGTAGTACGAATATGAATGTATTACCACATTTTATCATATTACGTAAACCTTAATAGTATATGAGTGTTTTGGACGAGAATTAAAATTGATGGTTTTGTTTTTATTAATAGTATAGAGTATAGATATAGATGTTTGATTGGAATAACTTTACATAAAAATTAATTAACATATTCAGTGTTATCCTGCAAAACATAACAATTAAATTACTTGAAAATTTTTTATAATCTCTAATATATCCTTACTACATACCAATGTAAAAAAAATATATAAAAAATAATAATTGAGAGTTTAATAAATTATTTATAAATTAATGTATCATATGCCAAAAAATTTCAATATGCAATAAAGAAACATAACTTAAATGATTCAATATATAATTTTAATTTTTTTTAGGGTCATGGATCAAGCAGGACTTTACTTTATATTTTTGGATCAAGCACGAAATTTACAGTTGTTATGCCATGAACCCGAGTCCACCTTGCAAGGTAGAACCCGCCTATTCACAATTTTAGAACTCAATATTCACAATTTAATAACTTTATATTCAACAGTATAACACAATTTTTGAATCTATATAACAAAATTGTGAATATAGAGTTCAAAAATTGTGAATATAGAGTTCAAAAATTGTGAATATTGAGTAATGTAATTTTGCATATTGAGATCTAAAATTGTAAATATAGAGTTTTAAAATTGTGAACATAGAGTTCTAAAATTAAGAACATAGAGTTCTAAAATGGGAACATGAACCCGGGTTCATAGCATAATTTGCCCGAAATTTAATGGCGGTTCAAACACTCAAATCGAGCTAGCCTAAGCCCGCCCATTTGACACCTATAACAAAAAGTTAGATTGCTTTTAAATTTAGAATTTAATATTTACGTGACACCAAATTTTGACTTTTTTTTTTTTTTTTCAATTGAAACATATAAACTTATACAAGACCTATAAAAATATATGACATATTATAAAAAATTTTGAAATAAAATTATATATAATAATAATAATAATAATAATAATAATAATAATAATAATAATAAGTGTTAAAAAAATGAATGGTAATTTGCAAGGCTATATTTAGTTAGTTTTAAAGATTTTTGTAGATATTTTTAAAGAAAAAAATATGCAAACGAATCATTAAAAGTTTGTCTATATAATTTTATACTCTCATAGAATCTTTCAAAATATCTGGAAAGATTTTATAAAACTCATTTAAAATCTATAAAATAATAAAATGTATCATTTTAAAATTTTAAATTTATAAAGTCTTAATTAAATACACCCCTATATTTTATACTCCGTAATATTCTTTTTGAAGTTAAAAGAACTAAAAATAAAATTAATTGCGGAATTATATTTTTTTCTTACCTTTAGGGTACATTTTGTTCAAGTCATTTAAAATTACTTAGGTAATATGAATATGATAATATTATATCACATTTTTTACTTCAAGTTATAAGATTAAACATTAATAATATTCCTATATAAGTTGATTATCTCCCTTTTAGAGTTTTAAGTAATCTAAGATTAAATTATATATATAAGTTTATTATTTATTTATTAATGACATGCCAATGACTTAGTGGTCCAGTGGTACCCGGTATCCTGATTTACACTCCCATAGATGATGGGAGTGGCTTCGAGATACTACAACTACATTGTAACAGAGTCAGTAGTACTCAAAAAAAATTTATTTATCAACGACATTATAATAAGTTAAGATTATATTTTTATAATATAAACTAAATAAATAAAATAATTTAATATCTGAAAACCTCATATTACCTTTATATAATTACCTAAGGTAATTTTAGAAAAATTGCACTTTTCATTCTTAAGTTATAGATTATTAAAAAATTTATGCCTAATTATTGGTTATACTCACTTTTCGCCCCTAAGTTATCATTGGCATTGTACTTATCATTATTTTTCTAACAAAACATTAGAGACAAAATTTAACTTTAGTATATCTTAGTGTCGAAAAATACAACACCAATAATAACTTAGGGACGAAAAGTAAGCACGACCAATACTTAAAGACCGATTTTACAAATATCAATAACTTAGGGACTAAAAGTGTAGTTTTACGGTAATTTTATATTCCCTAAACCAAACACCCTTTGAACACTATCACAAACACCCGCCAGAGTTTCAGAGAATTGACTTAAAGAGTAAACCACAAGAGTATAAAAGCGGTCACATTCCCGGAACATCACGCTACTATTCCTCACTTTCCCACTCATAAGCGCCAGACAAAGTTCCGGCCATGCCCGCCCAACCTGATTCTAGGGTTCCCCCGGCGAAGCCGCCGGCCACGTCTTCAACTGTGGCGGCTCTGAAGGCCTACTGGCTCCCTCTCGCGCTCTTCGTCGCTTCGCTCTGCTTTCAGCTCCTCGTCACTCCTCACTTTTTCCCTCCTTCTCATTACGATGGTACACCACGCTCCGTCACTCGATCACGGCTTGCTTTAGTAAATAATTATATACCTTTTCTTTAATTTACTTTTGTAATTATGATTTTGTTGTAGTCCTGGGGATCAAACGGTATAGCTCGATTGAAGAAGTAACTAAAGCATACGAAAAACTATCCTCTAAGTGGTAAGTTAATGGTTATTGCTGTCCAAGTTTTTATTTGCGCCTTTTTATTATATTTATAGCTATAATATTAATCAATGCTGTTAATGATTTTCGAGTAAATTTCTATTATATATTACAGAGTAATTGTTTTAAAAAAAAATAAAAATAAATATTGAACATACTGCATGATGTGTCGGCAACGACATTTGTGAAAAAAATAAAGATTTTGAATTGAAAATTTCCATTTTCATTAATTATTTTCGCCAGACACTAATGTACCATGAATAATACCCTCTCTGTGATTAACTTTGTCATCATTGCAGGAATTCAGATGTTGAAGAAGCTTCAACTGAAAATTTCATCAAGGTTTGCTTCTAGCATTTTGAATTGTTAAGACTAGTGTTTTCTAATTGATGATGACTGGTATTTGATTAATTTATGGCCTTGATTGCTGCAATTTTTCTGGCCAAAGGCCTTTGCCTTCCACCTATCTTTTGATATAGTGCATGCTACTATTTTGATCTTTTTCCATAGATTATATCATGAATTTGTTTCTTTACTTCCAAGGTTCATTATATACACTATATTTTTATTCCCCAGGTTCAATATGCTTTTGAGTTGTTGTCAAATCAAATATGGAAGAGAGATTATGACATATTTGGTATAGATGAGCAGTTTGTAAGTTTTTTCTATCAGCCTTTTGCTTTAGATCTTCTTTTATACTGGTCATCTAGGGTTCTTTTTCTCATTCTTTCTATGCCAAATATCTTTGTATCCTGCTGTAGTAACATTTCTTTTTCCATATTACTGCTACATAGGACATGATTGAAAAGGTGAAACTGCAACATAATGAGACAAGTATTTCTGGGATCAGGCTCCCTCTAATGGCACCTATTTCTTTTGGTAATTACATAGACCCATTTAGAAGGGCTTCTGAATAAATCCACCTCCCCTTTAAAGCAAAATGAGTTGTTTCCTTCTATGGGGTCCTTTTCATCAGATAACATGTCCTGTCCTTTCTGAGTCTTTGGTGTGAAATCATGTATAATTTTTCACTGCAGACCTGGCAGATAATGATTTTGGTATCATTAACTCTGAGGGCATTGTGTCCATGCTTGAAAGTGACAAGGCATTTCTTGTTCAGGTGAGATGAATTTGCAATACGGTTCCATGGTGGCATATTTCATAGTTCCAGTACTATATTCCAATGCTTTGTTTATTGATACTAGTGTTCAGCTATTTGTATGCATTGTCCTTGTTGTAAGTTGTAAATCTTGTTTTCCAAATATCTTCAAATTATATGAAGGAATAGTCCAGATCATTTGAGCTAGTATATGCTGGAAACAAAATAATTGGTGCTTGTTTGGTCGTGCATGATCTTTTTGGAACCTCTTTTGAAAGAAGCCCTACAAAAGTTGGAACTTCTTGGAAAAGAGGCTTTCCCCTCTTATCTGGCCTTATTCAAGCCTTTTTAAAATTTTTAATATTTGGAACAACTAATTTTTTGGAGTAGATAAGCTTCAAACAAGGAGTTAATACATTATAGGAATTTATTCTGTTACAGGTAACTTTACATATTGTAGTTTGAAGGTTCATGTAGGGCTTACATACCAAGTGACTGTTTACGTAATGTTTCCACACTATGGGAACCAAAGTTTTATATTTTTATACATAATTTATATCTTGGATTGGTTGCTTTTTTGCTGATCTCTGATTGAAATTGTTCTCTAGATGTTTTCCCTTGGGAGTGGACAATGCCATCAATTTTTACACAAGTGGAAGAGAATTGGTACAAGTGTTTTCTCATAGTATGTTTCTTTTATGAATTGAATACAACTCCTACAGGGTATAATTTGTTATTTTTCTTGTTAAATCCTGCAGTTGAATTGCTGGACGGAGTTGCTAATACTGGAATGGTTGAACTTAGTAATGCTCAGCTTACAACATATCTCGCAGAGAAGAAACCTAGTGGACAGCCTTTCTTTAGATATGGTAAGGGTTATCTTTCAATAAATTTTCATTTTCCCTTCTAATTTCAGAACATTGCATTGCAATGTTTTCTATTCAGAATTTTAAATATAATTTGTGAACCACATTCCAGCTTGCTTCTTAAGTTTGTTGGTGAAAGCCTAATCCGTGTCACTACTTTTAGTAGCCCCCCTCATACAAAATCCTCTTTACACACATACTACTGTTAGTACATTCTTGTTTGGTTATCAAGGTTTGCACTCAGAGCGCTACTAGTTTGGCAATGATCATTGGTTGGTCTGTGATACCTTAACTCCTTAAGTTTACTCAGAGAAGATAATGTTTCCTATTGGAGCAGTTCATGATATGAAAGCCGTCCGCAGTTTTGACACTTTTCTTCATTTATTCCCATTTTCTGGATTTGACTGCAGTCTAATTCTTGACTGTGCTAGGAAAATTATTATTATTAAAAATTTTTATTACTAGTCATAGTGATTGTGTTCCCTCCTTCAAGTCTCTCTATTGTCGAACTATATGAAGTGAAAAGCATGCAATTAGCTTTTTTCATATGATACGGCTTTGATATTGCTTTTAAGTTTTAACATTTTACTTTATCATCATTTGAGTTTCTTGCTTTCATACAGGAGTTCCTGCACTTGTGGCTTTTCCCCCAGGTTGTCAGAGTTTGAAATGTCTCCACAGGTGAGTTTTTTTTTTTTTTTTTTTTTTTTTTTTTTTGGTTTTTTGTTGTTTGTTGTTTGTTTTTGTTTTGTTTTGTTTTGTTTTGTTTTTTGTTTTGTTTAAGTCATTTTGTGAATTATTAATTTTCTATATTTTACAGAAACCTGTATTTCCTGTATGTAGTTCATTGAGGACAATAATTTTTAATTGATAGGTATGAAGGAGAGCTATCAGTTGATGCAGTTACTGATTGGATTGCAACAGACATTCTTAGCTTGCCTCGTATCCTGTACTACTGGAAAGAGTCAATGGTAATATTTAGAGTTGATTGTAGAAGTTCTGGCACTGTTTTAGTTGATTTTTCCTTATTCTAGTTGGGGTAAAACTTGATTTTAAGCTTTCAAATTCAGAGTTTTCTAAAAAATTTACTTCATACATCTCAACATTGTGTAAATACATTGATTGTGCTTAATACATAGAAATGATTGTCGAACTCTGGAACTGGTCTAGTTGATTTTTCCTTATTCTAGTTGTAAATTTGATTTTCAGCTTTAAATTTCAAAATTTTCTCACAACTGTGCTTAATAAGTCTCCACTTCGTGTCAATTCAGAACACATTTATATCTCTCTCAGACATGTATTTACAGATGGCTTTTTGCAATAAATATCAGTTGGCTTCATATTTTATTGATGCTTAAAAATCATAATCCGTTTTTCTATTGAATGTTGCGTTTCTCTGGAATTTCAGGCACAAAAGTTTCTTGCTAAGAGCAAACCACATAAGGTACAATTACTGTAATCCATCTCCCACTTCACTACAAAAGGTGAAATAAGATCAATTTCATGTTGATTTCTTTGTCACATTGAAATTTTGTTGACAGTGGTGAAGTTGCATAAGTGTATGAGTTTGGTGCATCACTAGTATTACTGAATATAGTATTATAGTTTTAGATAATTGGTAGTAGCTATTATGCACAAATTAGTTTCATTCTTTCTTTTATTTTAAATGTCTTACCCTTAATCTGGATTATCTTATTTTATTTTGGTTTGTTCTAGAAATGCATAGCTTCTTAATACATAGGGCTACTGTTTTTCATAATATATGATTCTTAGGCTCCATTTGGGAGAGCTGTGAGATTAGGGTGGTTGGAGAGGTGGTGGTTAGTCGTTAAAAATGTGAAAAAAGGTGGTTGTGTAGAAAAATAGTGGCGGCGGTGTTGAAATGTTAAATGACCAATTAGGGCACTTATTAAAAAATATATAAATAATAAATTTAAAATTAATAAATTGATTTTTATTTAAAGAGTTTAACAAATAAATAAAAATATATTTATTTTCATTTATAAATAATACTTTATAATTTATAATATAATAATATAATATATTTTTATTTTTATTTAGTTATTATGGTAAATAATACGGAGTAACATATTGTATTAAGAATAATAAATTAATAAACTTATTAATTTAATTAATACCAATTTTAAAATTTTTTAAAATAAAGGAAAATGGGCAATGTGGGCATCCCACATTTGCCATTTTCATTGAAGGGAGCATAAGGCGCCCTTATAAAAGGGAGTTTTGTGCTTCATATTAATTGAAAGTCTCTAGGTGTAATGCCTAGAGACCTATGTTGCACAGAAATGGGAAACAGGGAAATAGGAAACAAGAAATGGGGAAATGATATTTTCAAAAAATATAGGAAATGAAATGTGGGGTAAACGGACAAATATAAAAAAAATATAGGGCTATATTTGTAAATATTTTTTCTTAATATGCATGAATATTAATTATTTCATAATTAAGCATATGACACTAATAGATAAAAACAGTGCACCAAATTACTACTCCGTAATAAATGGTTAAATAGTAAATACCAATTGCCACAAAGTTACTTTAAATTAAAATGAAATGCCTGAACTTCAAAATATTTTTAAACTTAAACAGTAGACGTTCTAATTATTTATGTTTTCATTAGCATCTTCATAATAAAAAAAATCTAGACCAGGTTCATCTAAAAGCCCTCCCAAACTGAGCCATAGTAGTCCCCAGATATTCTGATGTTTCCTTGACTAACATTAAATGTGACTGCTTGTTATGTGGTAGCATAAGTTGCCTGAATTTATGTGGGTTTTCCATCCCAACTTAAACGTTCTGTCTCACAGGTCAAGGTCATCTTCTTCTCAAAAACAGGAGAACGTGCATCCCCATTTATTCGTCAAGCTGCTAGAAGCTACTCAGCGTTTGCTGATTTTGCATTTGTACTTTGGCAGGAAGGAGATTCTTCTTTGTGGTGGAATCTGTATGTACAATTGTACATCTGTCTGATTAGTCTTTCTCATATTTTGTCTACTAGTTACTGATAACTCTAACCCTTGCCGCTAGATTTTTTTTAGTTTCTTTTGTTTGGAATTACCGAGAAAAATGAAATGGAAATAAGCAAAAGAGGCAACAAAGAACATGTAAAGAATGGAAAATAGAACATGGATGTTTCTTTAATTGAAATATAGTAGGATGACCTTGTGTTTTCTAATAATAGGTTTGGGGTGGAATCTGCTCCTGCATTGGTTTTTCTGAAAGAAACTGGGGTTCAGCCAATTGTTTACCATGGCAAGTTCCCTTCCCTTGCAGTGTACAGTATCATTTATTAATTTCTAATGTTGTGTTCATGTCTATGATAGTATGATAAGAAGGGAATGTAATTGCAGGCTATATCAATAATTCAATGTTTATGGATATTATGGAGAAGAATAAACATCAAGGTATTACATTTGTCCCTTTAGCAATAGGTTCAATTAGATTTCTTCAAGTGGAATGCAAAAAGAGAAAGTAATTATATTACATAGTTTCATTTATTATAAAAAAAAAAAAACAAAACTCTCTTCCAGCTACAAATATGTTTATCTTGTGATTTCAAGATTTGGATTAAGTTACTTTACACTATCATTATATTACAAGTAGTTTTTAAAGTTTTCTTTATTAGCTGATATTCTAGACTAATGGCTATGCTGTGGGCCAGGTGCTATTTACTTCATTATTTCTTGCTGTTTCAATTTGTATCATCTTTATCTATGTGGTGCATGGATATCTCTGTTCACACATATATACAATTAAGACAAATATGAAAGCAGGCAATCTGTCATTTGCATTGAAGTCCTTGTCATGCAATTAAATGTTACATACTAACCTGATAGAAACTGCCAATATTTATTGACATTGCCTACTTCAATTAAGTTTACATATTGAAATGATTGATCCTTGACTGTGTCTTGAGTTCAGTACTTCCACAATTAAGGAGTGTGACTTCAAGGGAATTGGGCTGTGATGCTCGTGGGTTTTCTCGTGCTGGAAATGACACCAAGGTTTGGTACTGTGTTGTTTTAGTTGGAAGGCAAAGCAAAGAACTTAATGAAATGCGTGAAGTAAGCACCTTTCCCTGCCAATTTTTAATAGCTCAGGCCCTGTTTGGTTGTTTGGCATAAGTGCAGTGTTTACTTGGTGTAGTCTCTTGGGCCTTTTCTTTTGGTTCCATGTATTGCCTAATAAGCATGAATTTAAGAGGCGAAATTTAAAGAACTGATTTGTTTCATTTCTTTTTGGTGGTTGGGGTAGGGGACACATTTTCACTGGTAGCTTAATTTTTTGATATATTCATATTAAATTATTTCAATAAGCCATGTACCTATGGTAATAGACCATGCGCAGGCTGCAAGAAACACTTTCAAATGGAGAGTTGAATAAAGTTGATCAAGATCCACTCTCAACTGCAGCAGAAGTGGCACTGAAAGAAAAACGATTGACATTTACCTGGCTTGATGGGGAAAAACAGAAAGTAAATGCATAATTGTTTTCTTTAAGCTTATGTATTTATTGATTTATTTATTTCTTGGACCTGTTTATTTGCAGTATGTGTTTGTATGTGTACATTCATATCATGTGTATGCAATAGTAATTGTCTTTAATCATGTTGCTATGACAGACATACTGCTTCTTCTATGTCAACTCAGAAAATAGTTATGATACCTGTGGACCTAGATATGATATAACAGATGCTGCAAAGTTATTTATTGTTCGTTATTCAAGAACTGCTGCTGAAGATGAAAAGACTCAAAAGAGTGAGAATTGGCGCAAAAACAGTTATGAAGCATTGTTTGCTGCTGATAGTGATCCTGCTTCCCAACTTGTGGCAACATATAATGGTTCACATGAAATTCCAGAGGTGAGATCAACTGCCTCGATGAAATTTTTCTAAAGTTACTTGTTGCATTGGGTATCTAGTTGATTTCAAATTTATCAGTGTCATTTGTTTTTGTTTGTAAGCCATGCTGCCATATCAGCCACTAGCTTGATTGCTTGAATTATTATGCAATAAAATTTCTAGTTATGCCTTCAAATTCCCACCCTAGCAGCCTAGCACATCCAAGTTGCATGATAAAATCTGAACAAAGACTTGAAACCAGATTGTTTTCCTATTTTTCTATTATATTGAGTCACTAAAGTAATGTTTGCAATCTAAGAATAAGAAAATAGTACCTAGAAATTTTATGTTTCTAAAGTTTCTTGCTTTTATTCACTAGCCACTTGAAAAGTGAAGGGTTGTGGGAATGAGATAGTGGTTCTCATTAATATATTTCTATTTCCAGATTCTTCTCACTTTGAACCATTACATATTTGGTTGACAGATTGTAAGATGGATTTCTGTGATAATCAAAGATGGTGACTCCAATGATCTACCATCTTTTGTAAGTTAACTTCTCGACACCTCTTCTTTTTGCCTTCAGACCTTTATTCTGCATGTAACCCTTTATTAATTTTCATTGTCTTTGCAATAGCATTGCTGAATCCATGTGTAAGATGCCTCGATTTTCATTTCTTGTGTATGTCCATTCTTTTTGGGTGGTAGGTGACACCATTTAAATTAACATTTTAGTGTTAGTTGTATATGTTTAATGAGTTTCCTGTGTCAAGCATTGCGATACATTAGCGTTCAAACCCTCTAATCATGTCTTGGATTTTATAACGTGTAATGAGGATCATCTTTATCTAATAATATTTTTCTGCAGTTTACTGACTTTGAGCATATTTAGGAGTACAACGAACTCTCTCTGCTTTCATTATCTTTTACATTCTAGTATTTTTGTGTTTTCAGAAAACCAAGACTCCTGAGCTGGTTCCTGAGGATGCAGATTCTATTTGGTCCACTGGTTCAGAAAGAATCACTGCCCCTACCAAAGGAATAAAGCTAAAGATGAAAGGTTTTGTAAATCAAATCCATGATTACCTAGGGGATCCAAGGATTGGACCTTTCTTGCTTCTGGGGGCATTAATCTCATTCGGTCACATTTGGGTTCGAAAAAGTCAGTCCACTAATGTAAAACAGTCAAATGATTCAAGCCAACCACCAAGTGAAACAAGTGATTCGTGTAGTAAGCCAAAACCAAAGGTTAATACTGCTTTATACTTATTAACTCATTTTGGTCCTTTTATCCTATTAGTTATCTTATCTCTTTGTACAGACAGCCTCGATTCGTGTTTCAATTCCTGGCTCTAATAGCCATTGCATATCTTTACTGCAACATCCATCCTTGTAATGCATATTTGAATCTTTATTTTATACCCGGCAGGATAAGCTGAGGTCAAAGTTAAGGAAAGGACCAAGAAACCAACTAATACCACCTTCCATCACTGATATGGAGCCAAAAGATGCTGAACAGATTGAATTCTCAGACTCTGATAGTGAGTAGTGTGGTGTGGTTCAGATCACCAACTGACAGTGAATGGAGATGGAGATGGTGCTTCCCCAGGTAACTCTTTGATAGTTTGATAGGGGATCCCTAACTACACACAATCTGAGTTTTGGCTCTTGCAACAGACAAACATGGCACATTATTGCTTGCTTTAAAATAATAATTATTTAATCCTACCAGTATTTTATTTGAAATAAGTTTTCTTACATTTGTTACAAGTGACCCTTTTGGCAAGGAAATAATTAATCTGGCTGTAACAACGACAAAAGTATTGTCAAATGGCATGTAGTGACTCTCCCATATGGGAGGTCATGAGATCGAGTCTCAGTGGAGGCGATATTGATTCTTTGTGTTTCAACGGATTGAGAAAGTATATAGATGAATAGATACTACACTGTAATAGAATTAGTTGTATCCAAAAAAAAATAATAATAAAGAAGAAAAAACATGGGTAAATTTTGAGGGGTGCACTTGAACTAAGAATATTGTATTTGGGAATTATTTAATGGTTTTTTTTAAATATGATTATGATTTTTTAAAAATATTTTAGAATACATTACATGATACATGAAAGAATTATTTGGTAACCAAAATTAATTTCAAATATTAATATTAATTTAATAAGAGTAATAATCATATTTTATAATATTAAGTAAAATTTTAAAGGGAAAATTGTCAAATATATCATCGAATTTTATACGAGAAGTTAATTAGACTCCCGAATTTTTAAAAATAACAACTAAGCACATCAAAATGTCATTTATTGCATCGAACTCAAAAAATCAATTAGTGATCTGTAATATCAGGTTGTTAGTGTTCCGACGCTAGTTGTCTTTTTCATAGGAGAAGGCAATCAACGAAAAAATGGGGGTTGGATATATATATATATATATATATATATATATATATATATATATATATATATATATATATATATATATATATAT
>NC_044917.1:12541642-12577144 GCF_003576645.1 Ipomoea triloba | reverse complement strand
ATATATATATATATATATATATATATATATATATATATATATATATATATATATATTTAGAGTAAGAGTTAATACCTAATTTGGTCTATTTGGTCTATTGGCTATGCACATTTACCTAATTTTGTCATTAACTTTATGTATTGAATTTGGTCATCTTTAGAAAAAATCGTTAAGTAGTTAAATTTAAAGGCAAAATTGAAATTTAAATAGTCAATGGGTCTCTTTCCAAAAAAAATGTCAATGGTCCATTTTGCACATTATTTCAATAGTTGATTAGCGAATTTAGGAATTAACTCTTTTGAGAATTTTGTTATGTTTAATATTTTTTCCTTATTAATTTTTGAACCATAGTAAAAGAATCACAGTATGACCAAGCACTAATGGTGTGCCTATTTTACACCTTTTTCATTTTCAAGATTTTTATTTTTCACTTAGATGATGGATGAAAATGTATGTTGTTTCATCAAAATTATAGTTCATTCACAAGTTTAAATAGCATGCTCAAGTTTTAATATCAAGCTGTGAAGTTATAACTTAGTGTGTTCCATTTGAGAAATTAACATACAATTATTCTGAAATTTTGAGTCATACAATATAAAAGAGTTAATACCCATTTTGGTCTCTCGACTATAGCGTAATACTCGATTTTGTCCCGTACTATTAAAAGTACTCAATTTAGTCCTGAACTTGTAAAATCATACCCAATTTGGTCCTCCGTTACAATTACCATCCATCAACCGTTATAATCAGGGGTAAAAATGTCATTTTAATAGTCGAGGGACCAAAATGGGTACTCCACCCACCACCATCTCGCCAGTGTCTCTCCTCCTCCGCAAAAGGAACAATTCTCCCGTTTCCAACAACCGCCACTCGCCACTAACAAACTCCAAGACAACCTTAAGGATCTGGTGTGAGTGTTTTACCTGTAGTTGTAATGAGTGGTGGTAGTATTGAGTGGCGGAGAGTGGGAGACGGCGGAGGAGCAGAGATATTTGTCTCTGATTACCAAGCAAAAACCCCAGTACAAAACAAGCAAAAACCAAAAAATCTAATTACCAAACCCCAGTACAAAAAGATTCTCAGATTTGAGAAATCCAAATCCAAATCCTAGAGGATCCCCCACGTTTTCTTCCCTGCGTTCTCTGCACGGCTCGGCGGTGGTCGTCGTTACAGTCGACGGTGGCGGGCGATCGACTCATGGCGGCGGCGCTCTCGCCAGTTGCGGGGGTCACGAGGTTGGGGTCAGTGGCGCGGCGGTCGACGATGGAATCCTAGCGGCCAGCGTCTCCTCCCCTCTGCTCGACTGTTTCTCTCGACCGTCGGAGATGGAGAGCATCGGCAGTGGTGGTGGCGAGCGTCGGCGGTGGCGTGAGAGGGCGTGCGTCGGTGGTGGCGCTTGCCAGCGGCTCTCCGTGTCTCTCTCTCTCTCGTTTTTCTCCATTCACTCATACTTCACGTTACAGATTGGGGTGCTGCTGCTTTTATTTCCCCCAAATGATGAAATTAGTTCTTGAATAGCATTTGTTAGGCACGTCTTACAATCGTTGTTGTCGGAAAGATCCGGCGTCTTACAATCTGCGGAACAATTGCTAATTTTGCGAGGAGGAGAGACACCGGCGAGAGGGTGGTGGGTGGGGTACCCATTTTGGTCCATCGACTATTAAAATGACATTTTTGTCCCTGATTATAACGGTTGATGGATGGTAATTGTAACGGAGGACCAAATTGGGTATGATTTTACAAGTTTAGGACTAAATTAAGTACTTTTAATAATATGGGACAAAATCGAGTATTACGCTATAGTCGAGGGACCAAAATGGGTATTAACTCAATATAAAATGAGTTAATACCCATTTTGGTCCTAAATTTATATATGCAATTCAACTTTTAGTCATTTTTTATATCAAAATACCCCCCTTTGGTCTTAGCTTAGTACTATTGTGACATGATCATTTTTTGTCCTCCGTCAACAAAACAGTTTAAATGACGTTAAATACAAGGACATTTTGGTCTATTAAGTTTTTAAGTGTTAATTCTTTTTCATTTTTTGATCTTAGATTTATATGCGTCGTTCCACTTTTAATCCTTTTTTTTTTCTAGAACATCCAAATTGGTCCTAGCATTATTCTTCATGACCGTTTTTGATCATCTACTAACAAATATGTGTAAATGACATTAAAAATAACGTTATTAACCACTCAAAATCTTCTCCCTTTTTTTTTTCTTGGTAATAGAATAATACAAAGAACATCTTCAAAAAACCATATACACTGATCATACATTCATTTATTGCATAAATAATCCATAATTCATTCATAGCATAATGGAACAACATTGTTACCTAAGTTTACTGCAAAATAAATAAAAGTGCAATTGAAAAAATCACTAGTTTGTTTCATGACTAACCTTAAGTCTAGTGCATATAAGTCTACTTCATAAAAATCCATCCAAGCCCCCCACCCCACAATAGACTGATTTGAAATGATTTTGAAGTAGTCTTGTGGATTATTGTAAAGTAATTTTGTGGATTTTTATGTAGACTTATGCACTAGACTTAAATTTTGCCATTGAAGTAGATTTGTGATTTTTTCAATTGCACTTTTTGGATTTTGCAGTAGATTTATGTATTGGTAAAGTTTTTGCTCAATTATGCTATGAATGAATCATGAATGGCTTATGCTATGGTTATACCACAATAATATTAGGACCAAATTAAAAGTGATGTTTTAAAAAAAGGACTAAAAGTAAAATAATACATATAAATCTAGGACCAAAAAAGGTAAAGGAATTAACACTTAATGGTTTTGTTGAAAGATGACAAAAAAATGGTCATGCTACAATAATACTAGGACCAAACGAGGATGTTTTGAAAAAAAGAGACTAAAAATGGACTGACACTTATAAATCTAGTATCACAAATGAGATTAACTCACATAAAATATTCACAAAATCACGATAGGATAGGTTTGGGTTGAAACGAGTTTGGGTAGTTGTGAAATTCTCGTGCCGGCCTGATACTTAATTGTGTGTGTGTGAGTGTGTGTATGAGCATGCATGTGCATTAAATAGGTTTCAGGTGATTATGAGTATTATATGGGTAGTGTCAAATGAGTCTGGAATATGTACAAGTAATATTCATTTATATTCAGGTAGTTCTAAATGTATTATGATTCAAATTTGAAAATGATTAAACAAAAAAGTATATATCTATCTATTGTCATTTATAATAACATGGATAGAGTAAAAATATAAAATATTATATGTAGTCTTAGTGATGAATATATAGATGGTATGAATAATGTGTTGATGCTAATATAAGTAGATATAGTATAATATTACTAAAAGTTTTATAATTCATGCATACAAATACAATTCTTCATATATTATGTATAATTGCACGTGACATTGTATAATATTAATTCTATTTTACCAATAATAAAATTATACAATTAATGACTTTATTAAAAAGACCAAATGTATGATTTCGATGGATATTTGTTCGATTGGATAGATTTGATTTGATTAATTAGATCATTGATCAATTAATTATGTTGGATAAATTATTTTAGTTGAAGCCTTTTTTGAACAAGTTAATTAAAATATGACATAGATTAAAGTAGTTTTATATTTATTTATTTGTATGTTAATAAATGATTTAATGAAACACCACAAGTTATAACTTTACAGATAAATACTAAAACTTGAACATGTCAATAAAACTTGTGAATGAACAAAAGTTTAAATAAAATAACACATAAAATATGTAAGTGAAAATCTTGAAAATGAAAAAGAAAGTGCAAAATAGACGAACAATTAGTGGTTGATCATGGTGTAATTCTTTTTCTAAAATTCAAAAATTTAAAACGAAAAAAATCATTTATAAAAAAAGTTAATTCTAAGAATAATCACTTGACTAATGACCTTTACTAATTTTTATTATTGACTTTCAATTTAACCATAATTGGTTCCTTAATTATTGATTTTGTTCCAAATTTGGTCCTCAGATTAAATATTCGATTAATAGACCTACATTTAAGGGTAAGAACATAAAAATTAGCGAGTAGAATCGCCTCTCCATATTTACATATTCAAGGGTACTGAAACAAAGGATATAATCGTCTCTAATTTGGGATAGAGACTTAATCAGTAATTTGGTCCAAATTAGCTTTTGCAACAACCTGTTCTTCACATTCTAACTAATAAGTAATAATGAACCTAAAGTTTATGAACCTAATTTGTTCATCTCAATAACAAGTCAATTTTTACACTTAAATTTAACGCTTATTAAATAAATATTTAACTATATGACCGAATATGAAATAAATTCAATAGATAACTTTTAAAGTTAAAAGGCAAAATTATAAGGTATTAACTTTGAAATCATTGTGATGTGCATCTTGGACTAGGTGTTCGTTCCGCGAGTTGATCTAAGTTGTTAAATCGATGAATATTCCTTTTAAGAATAATTTCTATGATGTATCATCTATTGCATACTGTCTTGCATTCTCTCCAACAATTGCATTCATGAAGATGGAAAGATCAAACAATCCCATTGAAGATTCAACATTTTTGCTACCTTAATTTGTGTGATGTGCAATTCGAGTCATTCAATCACTGTTGTAAAAATTCATAGGCGTCACTAGGCCGCCGAGAGAATTTCACCTCTATGCGTCATTTAGTCGATTGGCCAACTAGGCGGCCAACTGGCCTAATTCGGTGTCCAACTCGACCGAGTTGCAAACCTCCTGGCTGGACAGCGCAACTGTGACAATGACGACTACGTAGAGTGTGGTTGTGACGACTGGACAGCTGAAAACATTGGACGATGGGCAATGGTGATGCTCTGTGTAGAGCGGCTAGAGCCTATTATTATTTTTTATAATCATTACTCGACTAGTGCCTTCTGCAACCTTGCGATTCAATTTTAACAAAACACAAAATGAATTGCTTTGAACAACCGAGTTCAGTATTGCTTAACACTCAGCTTGATTCAATGTCAATGACAGGAAAAAACAAAAACAAAAACTCAAAAGAGAAAACTCTGGCTGACAGACATTGTATGATTTTCTTTTCTCCTAATTTTGGATCCCATGCATATTATTATTCATCAAGAAAGGACTAACGGAACATGTGATTGGTAAATGCAATGGGGTTGTGGCTCTGTTCTTCATCTTCCTCTTCCTCCTGGGAGGGGTGTGAGAGCTGAACAATGGGGTCGAAATTAGGGGCCCCGGAGGTGAGGTCGAAATTGGAGCTGAAGTTACTTATGTTTAGGAGATTGTTTGAAGCAGAAGAAGTATTGGAATATGCAGGCTGCAGAGCTGCTGCATGTTGCTGAAGATGCTGTTGTTGTTGTTGATGTTGATGTTGATGTTGTTGCTGAGAAGTCTGAAGGGCATTTGCTACTGCAAATCTGCTGTTCATTATCTGTGTTTGTACCATTGCAAGCTCTGCTTGAAGAGATGCCACCTGCACACATTGCCAATTCAATTTGTTCCCGCCTTGAAAATATAAGAAAGAATATATGGGTTTATAAAGTTAGCTAATTGATTTGATTTGATTCAATTTTTTAGTGTAGGTTGGTCCATGTGTGAAAGAAACTCTCGGTGGTCTAGTTAACTGTTATCTTTTTGGGAACAAAAAACTTGATGTAGATTTTTTTCTTTAAGTTTAAGGTTTTTGTGGTATTCACTGAATGGGAACGCGTGAAGGGAACTGTCTCGCCCAACTTGACACATGAATAACAATATTTTTTTATTTTTATTTTTTTGTTTTTAAGATTTTTTTTTTCTTTTTTCTTTTCCTCTTCTCTCTTCCTTCTCGCTCCGCTTGAAAAAAGCTTGCACAAAAACTCACTATTAAGCTTGCTCTAACAATTTTAGTTATATATAATGATTGCAAGGATCTTACTACAATATCAATATGCATGGGAGGTCGTACAACTCATGTGACCTACAATTACCCCCTCAAGGAATATAAAAGGTGATGCTTTGAGGTTGTATAATATTTGTATTACATGTTTGTCTTATTCTATTAGCTAGGATGATATTTAGATTATCTTAGCATTTTTGTAACCAATTTTTTTTTTTTTGAATGTAACATAATTTTAAGTGTAATGAAATTGAACATTATATAAGTAATACAATCAAAATATTAATGTTTTGCTAACTAAATTATATATATACATAGAAAAATTTTAAAGTGTCAATTAGCATTACGATCTGTTTGGTTCGCAGAAAAAATATTTAAAAGGAACTACATAAAAAATTAATTACATTGTTTAGTTGGTGAAAAATAAATTAGTGGAAATACTATATTGATTCCATTGTTCGGTTGAACTTGAAATTTTAATAAATAATGAGTATAAAGACAATTATACCCAACACAATAATAACAACAACAATAATACGGAGTAATAGTAATTAATAAAAATTGGTGAGAGCATAATTGTCCTACTTGTTTTTCATTAAAAATGTTTTCCATGAAAAACAAAATACTAAGCGAAGCTATGAAAATTGCTTTCCTCATTTTTGAGAAAAATGTTTACCAATGAAAAATGTTTTCCTCAAATTCACAAAAAAACATTTTCCAGCGAACCAAACATGTCCTTATATATATATATATATATATATATATATATATATAATGGAGAAGGTGCATGGGGTGCTTGCAACAATCGAATATGTACAAGTAATGAATAACAAAAAATTTCCCAAAAAAAAAAAAAACAAAACAAAAAATATCTCTTTGTTTTCAAAAAAAGAACAAAAATCTCTCTTTATTGCGTGTGGGTACGTTGCTAGCTTGAAATATATATACATTTGAATATTTGATGTATGTCAAACTCCACCACTAAAAAAATTAAATTCCTTATTGCATATATATACATGTCCAACACAATCAATATATTATATTTATTTAGTATTGTTTCAGTCGTTCAATTTATAAAATCAAATCTTCAATCAATTAAATAGTAAAAGTCTAAAAGATTAAGATCTACCAATATATATTATTGATCAGTTACACCTTTTGTATGTATAATAATCACAGCAATTATACAAATAGTTCTCTGATCTCCCAACTTCATTAACATTTATTTTTTTCAAATTTATTGTTGACTAGATTCTCGAAATAAGTATTGGATTTGTAATATCTGAATTGAATTATTTCAAAACGTTTTTAAATAAATTAAACACTGAATGTTGGGTGGGGCAATTAAATGAAACACATATTATATATATTAATTAATTAATTGAAGACATTTTAATAATTTAATTTGATATTGTATGTGACCTGTGTGCCTAACCTCGTCTCCATCTTCTTGATGATGAGACTTCATCTATATTGTATGTCAACCAAAAACAAGACCAAACTTAGGTTACGTTACTAATCACTTCATTTCATCTAACATTTTTCAACCTTAATTCTTTCTCCCTCATTTATATATCATGTATGTATGTGTTGGGCTGATGCCAGTAAAGACTAATAGTAACTTGTGGCTGAGAAATTGTTGCACTGAGACTGGTAAAGGGCAGTCAAATTTAGTAATTAATGTCTAGAAAAATGTGTGATGGTATAAAGAAATAAAGTTGAACGAACCTGTTGCTGCAGGGTGAGGATTGTTGAGACACAACCGTAAACGGGGTCGGAGAGCCTGGCCTGAGCCTCGTAGGAGATGGTGACGACGGCGTCGTGGCGGCGGTTTGCCGGGATGTGCAAGAGAAGCTTGGAGACATTGCTGGCGCCGAACACCTTGTGGACGGCGGCGAAGCGGGCGGCCCCTTGATCGGAGCCAAAATGGGGGGCAAAGATGCAACTACTCACGCATTTCCTCCTCAGGAACTTGCATGCACCGCAAGGGGCTTGTATTGTGATGGCCGCCGGCGCCGGAGCAGGAGCCGGAGGTGGTGTAGCTCCGGGCTCCGGAGCCGCTCGCTTCCCCGTGCATTTACGCCGAGGGGCAGCGTCGGAGGAAGCGCTGCCGTCGCTATGCGGGTGGGACTGGGCATCCATAATGTTAAGTATACTGTACTGGAGTTATTGATATATTGATGAGTGTGAGCTAGGGAAATGAGAATAGTGTAATGAGTATGGAAATTGAAAGAGAAAGATTGCATAAACTAAACTTGTGTTTATATAAATAAATATATATATATATAAATAGTAAAGTATTAAAAAAAATAATAAGAAGGGCACGTAAGTCTCGTGAATGGGTTTGGCAAAGGAAGAGACGTTTAAGGTAGGTTTAGATAGAAGAGAAGAATATACAGTAATAGTATGTACTATTTTGATTTGGATACGTATATCATCATCATAATCATGATCACCATAGTTGTAAGTTTGGTGGTATCAATTCAAACAAAAGGTAATGAAATACATTCGTCACCCAATTAGCCACTCTCTAAATACGAAATTACATAGCAGACACGTGATTGATTATAGTTGTAACTGAAATGCAGATGTAAAGAAGAAATAAAGTGAAAAAAAAGGAGGTGGAAAGGGTGGTATATGAGGAACATTTTGTTTTGTGGCATAACAGAAAGAAAAATGTAGTTGGTGATTGTTTTGTATTGTTATTGTGGTGTGGTGTGGTGGGATGGATAGCAGCAGTGCTGTCTTTGGTGGGATGGGAGGGCACAAGGTTTGTGCTGCCCGTGGCGTGTGGGATGCTATTATTTTTCATTTTTCAGGTGTCCTCTATCCCCACCCCCTTCCAGGTTGGGGCCGCTAACCTCTGCAATTAATTCCATCAACATGTTTTGAAACATTAAAGCTCAAAAATCAATCAGGTCACTAGAGTATGTGGAACAGTCGCTGGTCTCCGGTATTTGTTGGCAAAATATGGTCAGAATATAACTAGAACTTTAGTAACTTGCAATTAGAAGTGTCAAGGTGGGCCGAAGCCCGCAGGCTAGCCCTAAATTGCCCCATAGTGGAGTAGGTTAGAGCCTAGAAATTTTGGCTCACGAAAATGCGGGCTTCGCGAGCTAGCCCACGGGCTTTTCAAAACAAAATAAATTTTTTATACACACACACACACAACATTAAATTTTTAAAAATGTAAAATTTTTTAATTTTTAAACACAAAAATATTTAATATGGTTTATGTTAAATTATTTGAATATAAAATAAAATAATATAATAATTTTTTTATTTTTTAAGTTAGGCTTGCAAGGCCTGCGAGCCCACATGGCACGGGTTAGGGTTGCATACTTCTTAGTCCGTGGGCTTCACAGGCGCCCAACCCACAAAGACAATGGGGCGAGCTAGCCCACATTGATACCCCTACCTACAATAACAAGTCCCTAACTAGTTTTTGGACTTTAATGCATCAAAATAACATAATGATAGACTTAATTACAACTTTTACAAGTTTAAGGACCTAATTGCTTTTTTGAGTAAAGTGGAGGAATAAGAAAATCCAAGGCAATTAAAGAAAAACCCTGGGAATATATATATATAGGTGGCTATTACAATAGTTCAGTTGAAACTCTATACTTGACCACAACTGCCATGTGTGCTGATTCATGCACAAATTTGCACTCCAGTCTCTATAACTTGAAACCCAAAACAAAGGGGAAGAGAGAGAAGAGAATATAAGAGGAAGAAGATAGTTCATATGGCTGACCAGATCTAGCACACAAGTGGAGAGCCAACCCTTAATTCTTGCAAGAGCTTGTCAAACCTTAATACGTACCACAAATGAACCTGATTAAATTATGAACACATACACGTGTATCAGAAATAACTCAGGAGTGCTTTGCCTTATCAATTCATCAAGTGGCAAAAATCTAGATCATAACAAGAATCTATACTATTTTCTTGCAATCATTGGGGGTAGTTTTTTTTTTTTTTTTTTTTTTTTTTTATATTTAATTGGCTATCCGCCTATCCTAAAAAATGAAGTCTAATACAGTATGTGTTGTTATAGTAATGCCCTAAGGCCATAATTTTGGCACACTAAAATTTGTACTACTTTAGTATATAGCAATAATATTTATACCCTTCCTGCCTTCCATACAATAATATTTGCATGTTTCTTCAACGAAGGATAAACATGAAATAATACCACGAAGCAATAAAAGACATGACTTACATGCAGGCAGGTTAGATATATCTGCGGATACTGCACAGGAAATTCCCAGATTTGAAAGTGCACCCCTGATGATTCCACAAGGGAAATAGAGATGCATGCCTGTTGCTTGTGCAGCTTTGTTCTCAGCCATGGCTGAAGGATCTTGAATAGAACCAGAAGTTTCAAGAGATGGATCCATTGGCATCCGAGATAGCCAACGAAACTCATTATCTTGCAACACGAAGGTACCCTAAGGAGGACAAAAGATCACAAGAGTGAGCTCATAATTGCTTAAGAAACAAGCTTAATGTGAATCCTCAAACTCACTCTGTGGTTTGTCTTTAGGTTGTCTATTTGTTTCTTAAAGAGCTCAGACCAGAAATCCTTGCAAATGAACTTGATAGCTTCCAAATGGTCACTGAATCGAGGTCGTTCCATTGTGTATCTACAATAGTAGATAAAAGCATATGAGTGTCTTCAGAGAAACATGAGTGTTAAGGAGATGAGCCAATGTAATGCATCAAACCACTTAGAATTTTGTAGGTCTCCTAGCCAAAGTGAGATTACGACCAAATATATTCTCAGCTAGACATGGGACAAGCTAGATTTTGAGCAGTAGGGGTAAATAGAAGTCACTTTAATGCTTATACGATTGAACATGTGTACGCCGAGTGATCTGTTCAAAAGTGGGCCCTCTGACATAACATATAACGATATAGTAGACAATACTAAGGCCTTCTCCAATAGATGAAACTTTGGTGTTGTTTTTGAGGGAATTTTGTAAGTGTGATTAGGAAAGAGAAAATGAGGGTAGAAGAAAAAAAGAGAAGGAAAAACAAAAATAAATATCAAACTGAAAAAAAAAATTAAATTAAATCAATGTATTTACGCGCCCAGGGGCGCACGCGCCCGCTGGGCGCGCAGCTTGCGCGCAAAACACGCGCAAGTTGCTGTATTTCTTTTCTGAGTGGGCCCCATAATTCAGAGAAAGAACCGATGCTTGCAGGAGGACCTCCTCTTTTCTCTCTCTCCCCTCTCTCACCTCCACATCCTCTTCCTTTTCTTAAAATACGTGAAAGAACCCCTTATTGGGGATAGCCTAAGTGTCATGAATGTGGCAGAATAATAATGATCTACTCAGTTAGAAGGATAAAAAAAAAACAATTTTCCATGGACCAACACTCGATTTTTCAGCTTATTTATGCTGTAATGAAGTGTCTTCTTCTTCCCCCTTGATCTTACTTTAAAGTTAAAATCACCAATAGGTAATGAAGTACCTCTTTCATGACCTATAAGACGCAAATTATGGGAATTGGTAAAAGATCAATCCTATGAGTCAATCTAGTTAATGCATTAAACAAATGCTATGAGTATATGTCTTTGTTCATACCATAACTGCACTATGTAATAAGTCTAGAACATAAAAGAAAACAACTTTTAAAGATGGATTCCATGTGAATATGACTTGAAGCACAATAAAGTGATCTCACTAAGCCCAGTAATCATATTAGCTTATAAATTGCAGACATACCCAGCAAGACCAAAGGAAAAGCTTGGACACTGTACAATTTAAAAATTAAGAGAGAAAACTTAGGATATCCTTACACCTACCCCTAAACATATAATGATTCATGATTTGGTGATGACATACAAAAGGGAAAGAATCAATAAAATCATTAACCGTTTGGTCGACGGAATGCTTAGATTAGCTTAGGGAATGTTAGATTGCTGGGAATGTTAGCTTCCTGTGTTTGGTTAAAATAGAGATATGTAATATAATCATGTTTGGTTTAGGGGTATTCTTTTTATGTTATAATGCTTTTTTACTTTAATACCCTTAACATATTTTTGTGTATTTCAATAATTTTCAAAATTAAAATAAATAAATAAGGCAATGGTAACATGTATAAGTAAATGATTTAAAAATAATTAACTAAGAGCTTGAACTCGATAAACAAAATTACTATATAAGCTAACATGACGTAATAAGATATAAAATAAAGTATATAATTATAAAAAAACATAAAATATATATTTCATACTAATGAGAATTAGAAGTGCAAAAATAGAAATTATGCATGGGAATCTTATAAAACCTAAGAGTTGTAAGGGAATCACATTCCCTTCAAAAACCAATGTGGAGGGAATGTTATATTCCCTTGGAAAAGGAAGACAATTGAACCAAACATGGGAATGTGACATTCCAGATCTCACATTCCCTTGGTTATGTTATATAACTTGAACCAATTGCCGTTCAATCGCCCAGGGATAAGGACCAAAGTCAGTGATAGTTAAGGAAAGCAAGAGAGCACTCTACCAATGCAGTAACAGCTAATTAGTATTTCAATTCAGAACATTTCAATAACGAAGCTCTACTTTAGCAGTTAGCTCCCGGGACTATGATAAGAAATGATAAATAATGGAACTTCTCACCAAATTCCTGATCAAATCTTAATGCATTTAAACTTTGTAAAATTAAATCTTAAAAGAACCTAAATTCCGACAAATTCACATACACATTTGGCATCTCAGAGACAATCAACTATCAGGAAACACGAAAATTCTTTAGTATTTTGGTTTCAGTATACAAAAATTACTGGGAATTAGGTCACGGATTCAGTTTCAGAAGATAGCAGAGTGGCGTATGCTGACCTTTCAGAAAGCTGGTGACCAACTTGAAATCCGATGGCTTCAATGCGGCGGGCGGCGAGCTCCGGCTTGTCGGCATAGAAGCCATTGCAGTAAGAAGAAACAATCTCGGTTAGAAGACTCTCCACGCAGCTCTCTGATACCTCCCTCCCCATCTTTCGTTCTCTCTCTACCGCCAGCTCGTTTCGAGCATTGACCCGTTTTCTTTATCGGATCAATGGATCCCCACCCACCCTTTTTATCTCATTGCCCAAATATAGGGAAAAAAATGTAATAGACCCAAAAAATTGAAACCTTCAGTCTTGAAAAATAATTTTTTTTTCCCACCCGTTTTCATGTCAAATTATACCATAGGCAAATGGATCCTGGTTCAAAATAACATTTAAATGATGTATTTACCGTTAACATATTATGTGCCTATAATTAATAGATTATGTATCTATAAATAAATTAAAGAGTTTATTACCAAAATGGTCCCTCGACTATTGCGAAATTACCAATTTGATCTTCAACAATTTTTCGTGACTAATTAAGTCCCACGACTTTAAAAAATTTAACCAATTTGGTCCTTCGTTTATTTTTTGTTAAACATCCGTTAAATCGGGACCAAATTGGTAACTAATTTTCACTGAAATTGTCCCTTGACTATAGCAAAATTACCAATTTTGTCCTGATTTAACGGATGTTTTACGGAAAAATAAATAGAGGACCAAATTGATTAAATTTTTCAAAGTCGAGGGACTTAATTGGGCATGAAAAATTGTCGAGAACCAAATTGATAATTTCGTAATAGTCGAGGGACCATTTCGATAATAAAGACACATAACAAGTTAGCTACATACACATAATATGTTAATTACGAACACATAATCTGGTAACTGCAAACACATAATATGTTGTTAACATATTTATGTGTATGTCGTTAACAATTTATGTGCATATCAATTAACATATTATGTGCCTTGAATATATGTAAATGCACATAATATGTTAGAGTCATTTCCATTTTTGGTCCTACTGTTATTGGGGCATTGCCAATTTTAGTCCACTTCATTAATTTTTGCCACATTACGACCAGTCTTATTTAGTACTTGCCACTTTTAGTCCACCGTTAAATTTTTCGTCAAATAACCGTCCAAAATAGAGATATTTTGGTATTGTCATGCTTTGATCATCTCATTTACCCTTTGCAGTGGTTTTCCTAACACATTTTCATCCAATGAAGAGGTCCGGCGAAAGCCATGGCTTTGTAATATGGCTCACATGGCTTCCGCCGGGCCTCTTCATTGGATGAAAATGTGTAAGGAAAACCACTGCAAAGGGTCAAGGAGATGACAAAAGTATGAAAAGACAAAAAATACCCATGTTTTGGACGACCATTTGACGAAAATTTTAACGGTGGACTAAAAGTGGCAAGGACTAAATAAGACTGGCCGTAATGTGACAAAAATTAATGAAGTGGACTAAAATTGGCAATGCCGCAATAATAGTAGGACCAAAAATGGAAATGACTCTAATATGTTATCTTCATGCACATAATATTTTAAATGCAACACATATGAGCCACTCACGAAAACCAAATCTTGTGAGTGGGGCCACTCATTTTAACTGCAACACATATAGGTTTGTTAACGTAGTTCGGAGCAATACTCTTACATCAGCGGGGCCACTCACGAAAACCCAATCCACTAAAAAAAAACAAAGAATTACAAAAATAAAAGTACCAACACCATTCAACAATGGATTACGTTAAGTACAATAAATAATTCTTCAAATCTTCAATTGTGGATGTATTCGTGCACGCCAATCAACAAGCCTTCAAAAGCTTCATCATAGTCGTATATAACATTTGATCAAACAGCTTCGCTCTTATAAGAAATATGAGATAGCCTTCATAATAATCTACTTCATAAATTGAGTTATGATCGAATAAAATATACCTGATATAATTGACAAAATCACTAAGGAATTCTCCTTTTAGTTCGTGAACATCACTGAAGTAGAAAGCCTCTATTTATACACAAATTCCAATAACCAACACACTCCTCATTTCAAGATGTTAGATTTCCTCCACAACTACTTGTTTATGTTGATGACATTGTTAATACAAGGAATGATCCGACCATCATCACAAATCTCAAATGGTACCTTACATATCAATCTCAATACAATGACTTGGGTCCATTAAATTACTTCCTTAGGATAGAAGTTGCACGATCCCACGCTAAAATTTTCTTAAACCAACATAGATATGCCATTGAGATTTTATCTGATACCGGATTGCTGGCTTGTAAACCCACCCTAACCCCAAGAGGTTTACCATCAACTCACTGCAGATATTGGTGAACTTCTCGCGTAATCCATAAATAGATGATTGATTGGTTGTTTGCTCTACCTTACAATTACTTGGCCAGACATCACTTATGCAGTCAATCTTCTCTCTCAATTCATGTCCACACCTTGTGACACGCATTAGCAGGCAGCTCTCAAGACTGACACTATCTCAAAAAGTCACTCAACTATGGTATATTGTTATCTTCAAACTTCTCCATGAAATTGCATGCTTACTAGGCCTCCTGTCCAACCACACATTGCTCAACTACGAAGTATTGCACTTTCCTAGGAACAAGTCCACTATCTTGGCAAATGAAGAAGTAGACCTGGCAATTCGTGTATACGCGTTCGTTAACGGGTCGACACGATAACGACACGAACACGACACGTTAAGGTTAACGAGTTCAAAATTGTAACACAAACACGAACACGATTTGTTAACGGGTTAAACGGGTTGACACGATAGACACGTTTTGTTAACGGGTTTCGGATCATGTAAACACGATATGACACGAAACTCGTTAAATCGATTGATATATTAAAAACTAAAATTTAAAGTTAAGTTATATAATAAAGAAATAAAACATACAATCCAATCTATCAAACAAACTAAAAAAATATTCAATTTATAACATTCATAAAATTATAAAATGACATCCAAAAATCATAATTAAAGAAGTCCATACTAGTTTTTAGAATAAAATTGAACACAATAAACATTCAAATTTCATATTGTTGAACGTCAATAATTGGTGTATGATCTTTGCCTAATGTAGTAAATTTATTCTTTTTTTTTTTTTGAAAATCAAACAATGCAACTTCATTAAATTAAACGTTCAATACAAGAAGGAATTGAAGAATGCCAAATAAAAGGACCAGGTTGAGAACGAGTAGCAAATTTATTCTTAATCATGTTCATGATATATTTTGTAATGACAATGGTTCTTACCTAAATGACAATGGTTTTTAGCGGGTTCTAAACATGTCTGTGTAAGCGGGTTAACACAATAATATTAACGGGTTAAACGGGTTCTTAATAGGTTTAACGGGTTGACATGTTAAGACACGAAAACATAACGGGTTCTTAACGGGTTGACCCGTTAACGACCCGGGACATGTTAAGGCTAAACACTAACCCGTTATTTTCGTGTCCGGTTTCGTGTCGTGTTAACGGGTCGTGTCGATAATTGCCAGGTCTATGAAGAAGCAAACTACAGTTTCTCGGTACTCCGATGAAGTAGAATGTCATGCTATGACTAGTGAAGCAAGTGAAATCACTTGGCTTCGAACACTCTTATCCAAATTGCATACACCAACTCATCATGCATATTAACATTGTGACAATCAAGCATCTCTCGACATTGTTATCAATCATGTCTTTCATGAACAAACCAAACATGTAGAAATTGATTGCCATTTCGTTCTTGACAATATTGCTTATGACACACTACACACCACTTTTGTTCAATCCAATCAGCAATTGGCTGGCATTTTTGAAAAGTGCTTACTTTCTCAAACATTCAATGCCATCACTGCCAAGCTCATGTTGTAACCACCCCAAATTCTAAAGCCGGAATAATGAAATTAAAGAGTAAAATCTAGATAATATTAGGATTTTAAAAGAAAATTTTCAATGTGGAAGCGAAAAGAGTCAAGCTAAAATTAGCGGTGCCACGACATAGCTAGATTAATCTAAACCTAGGTGCAAGGCTAAAGTCTAACATCCACAAGATAGGAAAATCTAAAGTCAACATCCAAAATATAACTAAGTTTGAAATACATCACAAGTCTCATCTAAGTTCAACAGTACAGAACTAAACAAAGGAAAACAGTGCTAAGTTCTCAAGGCTAATCTCTCTCACGGGGAATCTACTCCGTACCTGAAAATATTAATTTAAACGTTAGCAAATGAAGCTAAGTAAGATCCCACTCCATCACGTAAAACATAGATACGTATATAACTTTTAAAAGAGTTTAGAGAGTAAAAGTAAATCTTAACACATAAGTGCCATTCATTCTTATCATCAACTCTAAGAAAGGGTTTTGATTGAGACCGGAATTTCATAGTAGAAATAACAAGAAGGAATCAAAGGAAATCTACACAATAGGACATTCTATAGAATAACTTAGACTCATAGCACACGAATTGACGGACTACCAAATCAGCTGGAATGCAATAAAAATGAAACATCTCACGCAACCATATAATAACACTTGAAAGATAGATTTACAAGAACCAAGAGCAAGTATAGTATTATTCTAGACGGATTGAACATGCTATAACAAAACAAGGAAATTCCAATTCAACTCATAGTGTATTAATAGTCATAATTCCTTTCAAATCTCAAGACATCAACATAATCAATAGGGTAATAATAACATTCCAAATTCAACAACAAAGGCACAAGTGTGGAGGAACCAAGTTCATCATCAACAGTCAATATCAATCTCAACAACAATCGGCATAACCGTACTAGTATAAATACTAGCAAGAAGCATATCTAGAACCTTAAGTGTGCGCACGCTCTAACTGGGATTTCAAGCTAAGCGGGCAGTTACTAGCTCTAGTACCCATGATATGTTTCTACCAGGTACTCACAAATAATATCATTAGGATCGCAGCCCTAAGATCAAGTTGGACCGCAGCTCAAGAATCTCATCATATACACAAATAGAACCGTAGTCCTAGATATTCAAATCCTCCAACATTGGCCAACCCACAACATATACATATATATGTTTCAAATCAATTTATCTCAAGGCATGCTCTTTAAGGTAAGTAATCGCATATATACATAACTGCGAGACACAACCCAAAATAGTTTATTCAACATTTTCAAGTACTAGGGGTAAAATATTTCCAAGAATACACACACACACACACACACACACATATATATGTATATATATACACAAGTAGATATTTTTATCAAATCCTTCCAGTAAGTACAGCATAGCCTCATTTGTACATAAAATCAGAGGTATTAAGGGTACAAATTATGAGTATTTAAAATAGATTTTGATCAGGAAAACACCACTAATTCATAGAAAAGATCAAGTCATAGCATTGGATATAAAATCATATTTAAAACAGATTACATACTAGAATACGAGAAGAATTTCAAAATTGGAACAGAGCAGAACAACAACATAGAAGTGGCGGGCATGGGTGGCCCATCACCTGGGACCTCACGAAAAAAAAAACAGTGAGGTGTAACGGGTATCCCATGCTCGCCACGCCTCTCCATTTTGACCTAGAAGGTCGAAGTAATGGGCCTGCTAGGCCCTTAGCTCAGGCTCTCAAGAAAAAACTTCAAACATCATTTGAATAGACAAAGCTATGACAAATATTTTTCAGAATACAACAGCACTTCGAAACTTCACAAGCTATACCAAAATACATCAACAACATCTCAAGATACCAGTATGAATATTTTACAATACAAGCTAACACCAAGATAACTCACATTTCATAGATTTTACAACTAAAACATGCTCAGAAACAAAGAAAATATACATAGTAGCTTAGACGTGGAAAAAGAATGTTTTAGTGGACATGAGTTTACCTTCTAGCTAGCAAAACCAAGCAAAATCTCCATAGTAACTCATCCTAGCATCTCCTCACCTTCCTGATCATCTTACATCCCTCAAAACCCAACACAAACAAAGGAAATGTCTTAAAAGAATGCAAACTAAGGTAAGAAAATGAATGCAGAGGAATAAGCTCACCAAATCTTTTTCCAAGAAGCTAAAAGGAGGAATCTTGGTGAGAAAATGGTGATGATGAAATGAAGATCAAATTGAGAGTGTAGGGAAGGCTGAGTGGCATAAAAGGCAAAAGTGAGAAGAGAGAAAGCTAGCTTTACGTATACATTAGGTTAGAAGATATTCTATTTATATACACAGGTGCATATACATATATATATATATATATATGTATATATATATATGTATAGATTAGGTTAGAAGATATTTTAGGATAAGGTTTAATAGGCTTAGGTTTTTATAAAATGCACTATAAATATTTGTTGGGCTAAGAAATTCAAGTCCTATACATATAAGTATAAAATTAATGGAGGTCCATCGTAGTCTTGAAATCCAATTTATAAAATATTAGATATGGACTAGTATACATATATAATCCATACTTTAAAAATGGGGCTCTTATAATAAAATACTTTACTAAATGTCTTTTGTTTTGAAAATGGGCTTAGTTGAAAATAAATCTATATAAAAAAAAATTAATTAAAATAATTTTCGGGTTAGGATTTTACAGAGTGTTACACATGTACCACTTATGAGCTTGAAGGGGAGCATTCTATTTAGGTACATACCTTTTCTATTCATTTTTACTATTAGAATCTCTTGTATTGATGGATGGTATACTGGTCTGACCAGTCGGACTAGTAAACCAAAAGGGTCTGGGCTACATGGACCGACCTAAAAAAGTCAATGGATCAAGAAAGCCCAAGAATAATACCAGTACGAAACAACTTAGGTGTTTAATAGGGTTGGGCTTATTATTCATAATGTAATAAGGATTGGGCTCCTTATTCCCAAAGTAACAAAGACTTCTAATATGAGGCATTCTAAGATTTCTATTTCTTATAGGGCTCTTAGCCCAAACTATGTATAAACTATTTAATATCAATATATTATATTATATTCTTAATTATCCATCTTTGCATATTATTTCGAATTAAAAAAAGGAGCTCTTAATAAATTTATTATAAAAGAAATTCAAGTGGATGAACAAAATGATGATAATCAACATCAATTATTAGATAAAGTAGTCTTCATTATGGTCAATTCATGATAGTTTAGTCTAATCCTTCTATTTTTATTTTATATTTGCAATTAGATAAAAGAGGACCCAAATTATATTATGGCAGTTTAATTAGTGCAAGAGTGTATGTTAATGAACATTATATTTTTATTTTATATTTATAATTAAATAAAAGAGGACCCAAATTATATTATTGCATAGGGCCTATTTTATTAGGACTTGTTATATTCTATTCAGAGGCTTATTTAACACTTAAGTCAATTCATGCCGCCAACATAAAGAGAAAATAAGTTTGATCCTATTGAGCATATGTGTGATTAGTGAATGATGTAGCAAATAATGAAACGGCAGAATTTGATCACGCATACCATCCCCAACTGTTTGTCTAATTAATTTCATGCGTGCCAACCAGGTTCACTAACATAACAACAATTTTTTTCTCCATTCCCCCATTCCTACTTGGATTGACTTTAGATAACCTTATCTCATACTTTATACCATTTTATTGACTATTAAATGCACGTTTTAGGTAACACTCTTGTGATAGCTAGCTAGGATGGAATAATACTACATGAACCACATTTCAAAATTCATATAATTTTTAGAAATTTTTTATTTAATTCTAAACCAAAGTATTTCTTGAATGACTCTCTTGTGAGACCGTCTCATGAATCCTTTTTTCATAAGATGGGTCGGATCAAGATGCAAATGCAATACTTATACTGAAAATTGTAATATTAATAAGGAATAAAGTGCTTGTTATTTATAAAGGAAAGAGAAAAAAATGTGCATATCGAGTAATACTTTTAAATCAAAATGTAAAAGTATTATATTTTTATTCAAAAATATTATACTTAGCTTTATAAGTAAAAAACACTTTATTTAGTATTACATTTTTCAGTATATGTATTATATTTTTATTTTGACCTGACGGTTTTACGAACAAGTTTTTGCCATATTTCTTTGCAATAAATTAGCCAACAACCTTATAGAAAATGTGACGCATGCCACAACAATTCTAATATCAAACATGATACGTTTATATCAATGGGTTAGACCAAATTATAATTCTATATAACAAATTTATATTTAACGAAATTTTATAATACCATTGGTTACAATACTTTATATTTTATACATACAACTTGCAAAATATAAGGAAATACAATTCTATAAAATGGATGACACTATATAATAATTTTTTTTCTTATATTCAATTTGCTATCGCTTTTGAATCATCCAAGAATTTACCAAATGAATAACACAAATATTAATTGTAAATAGTGTTGGGGCAATTGTCCCCAAGGGTGGAGTTGTCATGGGGCAACGACAGCCCTAAAACGACGTTATTTTGAGGCTGTTATATATATAATTTCATTTGTTCTGAGCAATTCCCCAAATTCTTTAAACGTTCTCTACTCTACGCGGTTGTGCCTCTGCCTCGCCATCGCATAGTCCGTCTCTGCCTCGCCACCACCAGGTTAAATGCAATAATATTGATAAATGGGGTCATTTGTTTTTTTATCATACACGTAAAGTGCACGCACGAAGCACGCACAGTGCACACAAAACACACACTATCGAATTTATTGTATTAAGACAATTAGTTTTCTTTGCATTTGCCTGTATTTCATCATAAACTTTAACTTGTATTGTAATTTTAATGCATTTTGTATTTGATATTTTTATATTCGAACTTTATATTTGAACAATTTTTAATTCATTTTACTTTCACTTCTTCGCCCCATTGAAAGGAAATTTTGAATTCGCCCTTGATTGTCCCCTCCCCCACTCCACCCACTCCTTATATATAAGGAACCCTTGTATGTATATAGAGTAAATGTTGAAGGCAAAAACTTGTGTGAGACCGTCTCACCATGAGACGGTCGGGTCGGGTCGGATCAAGATGTAAATGTAACACTTATATGCACAAATGTCATACTTATATGCTCATATGTAATACTAATCAGGAATAAAATTTTTGTTACTTATTAGGGTAAATTTAATACTTTTAAGGGAAAATACAATACTTTTACATCGATTTAAAAGTATTATATTTTTCTCAAAAGTATTATATTTGCCCTTATAAGTGAGAGGTACTTGTCAACATTACTTATTATGAAAAAATGTATTACTTTTTCTCTTATAAGTAACAAAAATTGTATTTTTGATTAGTGTTGTATTTGAGCATATAAGTGTGAGATTTACACATATAAGTATGACATTTGCATGGTGCTTTGACCCGACCCGACCCGTCTCACGAATAAGGATCCGTGAGACGGTCTCACACAAGTGTGACCCAATGTTTAAATATAACTAAGTAATATAGAAAAATTACTAAAAGATGAGTTAGTTAAATGACCTGGTTGAACCGCATGGCAGAATTATTAAGCATTTTATTTTTCCACTAAAATTCCTCATTTATTTTAATTTTTCGTCCCCATCGGATAATAATTCTGGCTCGGCCCAGATTGTAATGGAACTAGTGTAATCATAAGAGAAAATATTAGAAATTAACAACAAAATTATAACATTAAATATTTCAACATCAAACCTTAAATATGTTGCATGATGTAAGACATAGAATTCTTGGACAAAGAATGTATAGTAGGTTCAAAGGGGAAAAAACACAAGAAAAGATGAGTGAGCCACTGAACCACCAACCTCATCATAAAAATATCAGCAATAAACAATAACGTTGATTCCTAGTAATTTACAAATTTTTGTGTTTGATTATTATATATATATAAATATTATCCCAATCACCACCATTACAATAACAGACAATAATGAAGAAGCTGAACAACATAATTTCATCAACCTCAGGAATTCAGAAAATCTCTCTCTCTCTTTCTCTCTCTCTCTCTATATATATATATATGCACACACAATTCACTACACACCAATAATTATAATGATGAGAGTATATATATTTTTGGCCTATTTTTCAACATTTATTTAATTCTCAGTAACTCCAGAGGCAGTCAAAGTCTTGTGGTCCTGGTGGAGGTGTTGATGGAGGGTCTTGGAAACATCTCTTTCCCACGGCGGAGGAGATTTCGGTGTTTATGTCAGTGCTAAGACCAGTCTCCTGAGACACTCCACTGGCTATCTCTTTCTCTGTTTTGAACCCATAGTTTGCGAGCCAGTTCCTCAGGGTTGCAGGATCTTGCATGGGGAGTAATGGGATTTGGAGAGGATTTGTAGTGAAAGGATTATTGGGGATTATTGGAGAAATGGGTAATGGGGAAAAGTTGATCAAATTCATATTCATATTCATATTCATGTCTTGTTGTTTGCTGGAGAAGCAGTGCACGTAGCTGTTGGCCTTGGCGGCGCCGCCGTGACAGGGCGGTGAATCGGCTAATGGTGGAAGGAGAGGGGAGTTGTGGGGTCCATTTCCGGCAGGGTAATTGGATCTTATCATGCCGGAAATATGGACTTTTTTGCCACCTGAGCTCTTCTGAAACACTCTGCAGAGTACCCAGTCATTCTGTACCTACAGAGGAAAAATCAAAATCCATTAAAACAAACATATTCAAAGAACCCGGTCAGACTAAGAATACAAATTTATGATAAAAGGTGGAATCGTCTACACTCCTGATTCGACGATTTATGGAAGGATAAATAATGGTGACTCAACTGACCTATAAAAACTAGACAAACTTTTGTTCATTATGCACAAGGAGTCCCTCTCATTTTGAGAGGTTGCTCTCACACTGTCCTCGAGTGAAACTGGATCCTTGGTCTCTTATAACAAATTTCACATCTACGACTAATTAAGCTGTCCATACTACAAACTTGTAACCACACAGTTACAAATTTGATCCAAACAAGATTTATCCAGAGCATACTGCCATTAAAAAAAATACCTTAGATGGCTTGTTAAGGTTTTGAAGAGACAATTGACCTTCAAGTCTATACTCATGGCTGACCCAATTGGTTTTGACACCTTTAGGAGCTCTGCCCATGTAGAAAACCAGAGTTTTCTTCATCCCCACCAGACATTTACCCCGGAAAATCTCCTTGTCTTTTCCGGTGGCTTTCCAGTACCCTGCAACCGTGGCTCTGTTGGTTCTCAGCCCTGTCGGATACTTCTTGTCTCTCACACAGAAAAAATACCATTCCTTTTCCCCAATTCTTGCTTTCCCTGCACCAGTAACCACAAACTAACATTATATTACACCCACCACACTAAAAACCAAAACAAAAACCAAATCCCAATTCCTTAAAGACATCAAATACATACATGGTAAGTCCCAAGGCTCAACCTTGTTCATATCAACTTCTGCAATAGCAATAGCAGAGAAGGTGGAATCAAGAACCTTATTTGATAAATAATGGGTGATTAGCTCTTCATCTGTTGGGTGGAATCGAAACCCTGGGGGCAATTCCATCTGATCTCCAACCCCTTCACATAACTTCTCCATAACCATAAAACAGAACAAAACAAAACAAAACCAAAAACCTTATAAGCTTAAAGGATGAAGAAAAAGGAGAGTGAGGAACAGAAGCCCATAAATGGAGGTTTGGGATTGGGAAGGTATAGAAACGTGGTATGTAAGCAACTAATGGGTTGAGAGTGTGTTTTAGGCTTCTCTCTCTCTCTTAGGTAGCTGCAATAAATCTTAGTCTATCTCACCCTTTTATATTTGACCAAATACAACCCCCCCTGCTACTATCTCCCACACAAAAACAAAGAAGCATGCCTCTTTTTTTAACGTAACTAAAATTTGGTATAATTCGGTATAACAATATCTGTAATTTTTTGTTGACTTGGATTCAGTTCGTTAAGGCAAATTATGGTTCACGCAGCTATGTGGACCATAATCAAATGTACATTTTTAATGTACTAAATGTATATTATTTTTGTACTGAATGTACATTATTTTTATAGAAATAATGTACATTCAGTTTACAAATGATGTACATCCTCTGAATATAATGTACATTATTTTTTTATTGAATGTGCATTATTTAATAGTATGGTCACACAATAATGATTGGTTCGTTAAATGCAACTATTCCTCAAATATCCATTCAACACATTTGTTATGCCATGGACTCGACACTACAAATGTCAATCAGGCTAGCTCATTTGGTTTTGGGTTACCCTATTAGATCATTTGGTTTTGGGTTACCCTATTAGATTGTTGGGATTATCAGTTCGGACTTATCAATTTTTTATTTTTTTTTTGAGTTTAAATTATTATTGACCCTAATTCTAAAACTTTGGAGTGACCTGTCCTATTAAATAAGCTCAACTAAAATTTTTGACATTTCCAAATTAACATTCTAAACTTTCAATTTTAATAAACTTGAGGCTCAAACCCACTCCCATCATCTATGTGAAAGTGTTAATCGGGACACCGGGTGCCACTTGACCACAAGGTCTTTGTCAACTATAAATAGATACTAGTTTGTGCTTCATTTAGTTGAGAAAGTAACTATAAATAGATACTACTTTGTAACATAGTCAATAGTACTTAAAAAAAAATTAGCATATTTACAGTAACATATATAAACTTATACATCATTCAATAAATCTAAATTCCAACAAAAAATAATTAATGTATTTACACTATAATATAACAATTATATTAATTTTTTTTTTGTTTTCACTATTTATTTTCATAAAAAGTATTTTATTTTGTAATCAACTTATTAATATAATTATTTAAAAATATAATAAAAATATTTAAAATGATCTTACATATAAACTTCGTGTGTGTGTGTATATTGTTCCACATCCCTTGTGAAATAAAGAATAACCTTAAATGGCTCGGGTTATTGGGCTAGCCCACTGAATTTCGAGGCAATCACTATTCCATGGACCATGGTCCACACATTTGTGCGAACCATAAATAAAAAGTACATTCTTCATATACTAAAAGTATATTATTTGTATACATGATAGGGATATTAGGTGTGGGCCTGAGCAAGCTGGGCTTGGGTCGGTGGGCCAGGCGGCCCGGGGTAGGTCCAGAAAGCCCACACGCCTCCACCGGCCATGGGTGCCGCCGGCGGGGCCTTGGGGGCACTAATGGGCGCGTTGGCAGCGCCCGGCCACGGTGCGGCCGGCGCACCGGGTGCGTGGCCGTGCCGCGGCCTGGCGCCCCCTTTGCGCTCCATGGCGCGTGGCGCCGCGCGGGGGGCCGGCGGGTGTGGCGTGTGAGGGGTGTGTCGTGCGGTGCGGTGCACGTGGACCACGTGGGGCGAGGGACAGGGGTGAGATCTCGGAGCGTACGCGTGGACTATCAGGAGGTGGGGTGGCTCAGTATAAATGGGGGGCTCGGTTGTCCATGAGGGGCACATCTGAACACGGCAAGTACTACGGTCTAGTGGTACCGGCTTCTTACTTTCAACCCCCTGTCGCGGGTTCGATTCTTGTAGTTACTTTTGTAATCGCCTGGGCTCTAGTCTGTTAGACCCGGCATCCCATATCCGGTTTATGGTGGACCCGATCCGTTAAAACCATCATTGGCACCATCCGTTAAAATACATTATTTAAAAGTACATGATTATATATATATATATATATATATATATATAATCAAATAATTTACATTCAGTACACAAATAATGTATTTTTAATATATTAAAAATGTATATTGCATTCATAGTCCACACAGCTACGTTAACCATGTTCTACACAATAATTTGTCATTTCGAGCCTGGCTATTTGGGTCACTGAGGCTATGTTTGTCAAACCTAGCTGAAAAGATAGCTGAAAGCTAAAAAGCTATAAGCTAGTAGCTTAAAATTGAAGAGCTGTTATGCTTAAAAGTGTTTGGTAAAAATTAGCTTTTTGATAGATAAATGTAAAAAGACTAAAAAAGACATCTTTATAAAATTTAAATAGTTTTAAATTTAAATAGATTTGTTTACATATTAAAATTTAACATTTTGAAATAAAACTATTAACATAATCATGGTCTAGCATCTCATAATGAAGTAGCAATATTGTTGCGAATCTCGTTCATCTCAACAACAAAGAAGGAGAAGAGTGCAAATTTTACTGTGGACCATGCATCAAAACAACGTCGTTTTGATTAATGAAAACAGACGGCTGAAACAGCCTCCGTTCCGCGCCATTCACTTTCAGTTCATATACACTGTAGTTACATTTCAACACAATTGCAATTACATTTCAACACAACTGCAGTTTCTTTTCAATATAACTGCAGTTTCATTCGATATTATACACTCAAATATGTGAATCTACTATTTAGTTTCCTTTCAACACAATTATAGTTTCTTTTATAATACGCTGTAGTTTCCTTTCAACACAACTACAATATCATTTCGATATGACTACAGTTTCATTGGACACTATGCACAAAAAAAATGTGAAATGTTATTCAGTATCAGTTTATATACACTGCAGTTACATTTCAACACAACTACAGTTACATTTCGATATAACTACAGTTTCATTCGATAATATAAAAACAAATGTGAGACAACATCTTTTGAGATGAATTGTAGTATCAGTTACGAAGCTCCATTATGAATTATGGTCGCCATTTCTCTCACTTACTGAAACAGCGCCGTTTTGTGACCATGGTTCACAATGCATTGTGGACCATGGTCCACCGTATAGCGACTGGGAGAAGAGTTGTGGATATAGGAAAATAGAAAAGGGTTTTAATTAAAAGGGGTAAAGGATGTCATTTATTTAAAATAATAAGAATAAAGATGAAAGAAAAAGTTAGAAAACTATTAGCTTATTTTTGAAAAACTATCTATCTAAAATAACTTTTCAAAATAAGCTCTTATTTTAAGTTACTAGTTTATTTTGAGAACATTACCAAACAAGACTTATAGCCTATTAATAGATTAAAATAAGTTATAAGCTCCTAAATAAGCTCTGCTAAACACAGCCTGAACTTATCATGTTTAGACTTATCATGTTAATTTTTATCGAGCTAAAAAATGTTTAAACTCTAACTCTAAAATTTTTTAATTTTTTCACTCCACTCATCAATTTCAAGCTAAGATTACCCTTCCTCTTTGACAATACAGTAGTTGATCAATTCACCACCCATCTTCTAGAATTGTCAATTAGAAAAGTAAGGGTATGAGAAGAGTAACTAATCAGTATTCAATAGAGAAAATCTTACTTTCAATCCTAGCTATTACTATTGTATTTAGATCATAATTTTTAATTTAATCACATTTAGTTCTATAACTTTATTAACATTGTTATATTTGGTACTTCACTACAATTTTAATTTAATCAATGTTAATTTCTTAGACAATTTGGTATTTACAATCTTAGGTTCATTTTTTTTTTGTTGGAAAAATGTTCATAATAAACAATAATTTGATAGATGTGTTTATTAAAAATTAGTTTCTTTCCTATATTGTTTATTACTCCGTATTATGTCATTTATTTATGAGCCTTTTTTAAAACAAAAACAGAAGATTAAAATTATCAGTTTGCCTTAGAAATTAAAGTCAATTGAATACAAATTGTAATAAAAGACCGGACATAGTAATAGCAACAAAATCGTTCTGCGATTAAGGGTTTGTTTGGAAAGCAGGAAAATGACTGTTTTCTGGAAAATAAGTTATTTTTCGGAAAACAGTTTCATTTTCAGTGTTTGGTTGCATTCTAGAAAACTGTCTTTGTGTGTTTGGTTCATTTTCTGGAAAATATGTTAAATTGTATAATTTTACATTTTAATTATTTAAAAAAATATAAAATAATAATAATAATAATATAAAATAATGATATTTCTTTTATAAAGTAACATATGTGGCAATTTTGGCAAAATAATTGTTGAAGCCAAGCCCAGAAAATGACTTTCGGAATCCGAAAGTCATTTTCCGGAAAAATGACCTCATTTTCCTTGGTCAACGGAAATTGTTTTCCGTTGACTGCATTTTCCAAGCACTGCCAAACACCAAAAGCTCGGAAAATGATTTCCAGAAATCATTTTTCGGACTACCAAACACACCCTAAATGTGATAATCAAATTAAAAGTCAGTGATTAAATGTGACAAGAGTTGATAACTGATTTGCTCCCTCGACTATTAGGATTTCACCACTTTGGTCCTTAAGTATCAACTTTGCTCAACTTTGTCTCCAACAATGCAATATTGACCTAAAATGGTCCTTAGTCCAAAATGTTGTTTGTTAGATGTTAAAAACGAGAATATAAGCCAAGCACCTTATGCTTAGATGGCTTGTAGTAACTCTTCCATATGAGAGGTCATGAGATCGAGTCTCACCCGTGCCACTTCCATTTAAAATGGTTGCTGCTCTAAATTAGGTTTTATTTAACATTCACATAGTTGGAGATGAAACTGGACAAAATTAGTAGTCAATGACCAAAATGACTGTTTTAGTTAACATTCACATAGTTGGAGATGAAACTGAACAAAATTAGTAGTCGATATGACCAAAATGGTGAAATCCTAATAGTCGAGAGACCAAATCGAGTATTTAGTACAATAATTGTGAAAACCTAAAAGTGAAATTCTCCCAATTGAATAGTTTATCGCTACTTTCATGGTTGTTTCAACTGCATACGAAAACAAATCCCATGACTTAATAAAGTATCATTAAGATATATAGTCGGAAGATATGTGTTGCATCCAAAATTATTATTATTGTGTTAAAAAAAAACAGCTGTATGGATGTATTTTACCATTCAAAGGAAGAAGATACCGAAAGGCTTTGTCACCATATACCTGAAAATTAGAGTAAACCCCATTTGGTAAAGGAGCAAAATTACAAAAATTGACCACATATTTTGTTTTCATTTCAAAAAGGCAGTTGAGTTTATTGGTATGGATGCCAAGAATCAAAGTGGTGTTTGGTTTAACAAGTAGACAAGTGTACCTCACAATGTAAAGATGGCTTAAATTGTCAAAAAGAACTTTGCATCTTCATCCCCTTTCATGCTTTATTTGGATAGCGATACATGATTGTTTGAATGGAAAAAAGAAAAAAAGTGTTTTGTATATACTTGGCTCCCAGTTAGCATTCAACAATAATATAATCCACTAAGTTCCATGATTGTGAAAGATTATTATATTACTTATCGCTCCCTATTAACTGGTCTTTTTGAAAATTTTAAAAGAATATCATGCTCTAAAAATGCTAGTCGTATCAATTAAGCTTTAACGAATGGGCTTGGAATCATGGTTGCAATAGGCGCTAGGCGCTAGTCGGGCGGTAGACTAGCGCCTAGCGCCTAAGCGGTCTAGGCGGTACCTAGGCGATTCTAGGCGGCGACCTATAAAAACAAAAAAATAATTCATGTGTGTGGTGTATGTCATATATTATATTGTATATATTATATATATAGCTATTACTTCTCTTATATAAATAAATAAATTTAAATATATATAAATATAATAATAAAATTAATAAGGCCGACTCGCTCGAGTTAACTCGGCTAACTCTACTGAGTTGACCGAGTTAACTTGGTCAAATTCGGCTTAGTCGGCCGACAACTCGGCTCAGTCGGCCGAGTTAGGCGCTAGGCGGCCGGCCACCTAGCGGACGCCTAAGGAGCAATTCGCCTCGGTCTAGGAGCGCCTAGCGCTTAGGCAGCCTAGGCGAGGATTTTTGCAACAGTGCTTGGAATAGAGGTGTTCGGAACTTGGTTGTCAAAAGTGACTCGGAAGAAGTTACTAATTGGATCAATGACCTATCCATCCCGAGAGGCCACATACGGAAGCTTATTGGGGATTGCCAGAGTTAGTTAGACAAAGCTTGGAACATAAAAGTGCTACATATTTTACATGAACAAAACATGGTAGTGGATGGTATTATTGCCAAAATGGCAAGAAACAATGTGGGTACTTGTAGAGATCTCAAGGATCCACCGATGAGAGTAAGGAACCTGCTCGAGGAAGACAGATTGGGCCGAACTCGGCTGCGAAGAACAAGTGAGAGGAACTTGTAGTAGGGCTCCTGGGGCATCTACACTCCAGCGTTTTGATTGAATAATTTAATATATATTATAATCTAGCAAGTAATAAGAGAATAATTAAGTTTAACATATTTAAAAAATAAGAAAAAAAAATGTTAAATAAGCCAATAAAATTATCAAAATTTTATAGTTGAGCTATTAAATTTAAAAAATATATGCAATAATTCAAATATTAAAAAAAATATTTGTGTAATTGTCTTATTTTGCCGGTAAACATACCATTCTAGTAACCCACAATTTTGCACACCATATGACATATGAAGTGTTTAAAAAAAAAAAAAATTATGGAACTAGCGTATCATGCATGTCAAACTAATTCTAAAAACCTAATTTAATTATTATAATAAAAGAAATTGAAAAGGAAAAAAAAAAAAAGAAGAGCACTGCATCCAAGTCAATCTAGAGAGAAAATTGTGCTCCCTCCTCTCCATCTAGACAAAAATGCCATTTTTTTTTGAGTTATGGTAAATTAGAATTGCGAATTCACTAAGGGTGTGTTTGGAAATCTGGAAAATGAAAATCATTTTTCGGGTTTCCAGTGTTTGGCAACAAGTAAAATTTAAAGTCAATGAAAAACAATGAGTTGGTCAATGGAAAATAGTTAACATTTTCAGGAAAATGACTTCCTCCTTTTCTTTTTTTTTTTTTAAAGGAAAAATCATTTTCTGTTTGCAGCATTGGAGCAACCGATCACCTCTCGCCGTCGTCGCCGCCACTAGCACCACCCCACCCACCACCCACCCATCCACCCCACCACCTCCTCCGCCTCCACCTCCACTGCCACCACCACCACCATTGTATATTTTAAATATTTAAGGGTGTGTTTGGAAAGCAGGAAAATGATTTCTGGAAAATGAGTCATTTTCCGAAAACTGTTTGATTTTCTGTGTTTGGTTGCATCTTGGAAAACTGTTCTGGTGTGTTTGGTTCATTTTCTAGAAAATGAGTGGAAAATGAGTAGAATGTAATTATATAAATTTTTTTTATTGTATTTAAAATACAAAAAGATATAAAATAATAATATTTATATAAAAAGAAAAGAAAAGAAAAGAAAAGGAAAAAAAAAGAGCGTCGCTCTGGTTTCCGCCGGTAGAAACCAGAGCAGCGAATGCTCTGGTTTCTGCCAGCGGAAATCAGAGCAAAAATGCTCTGGTTTCCGCTGGAACCAGAGCAGATCTGCTCTGGTCGGAAACCACAGCTCCGGCGGACTGGTTTTCGGCGGAAACCAGTCCGCTGGAACGAAGGGACGGACGGCTGGCCGTCCCTAGCACGAAGAGAGGGACGACCGGCCGTCCCTAGCACGGGAGCAAGGGAGAGCGGAAAATGACTTCCGCTCATTTTGGGCGGAAGTCGTTTTCCGCCAAAATGGTGTTATTTTCCCCAGTCAACGGAAATCATTTTCCGTTGACTGGGTTTTCCAAGCACTCCCAAACACGAAAAACCTGGAAAATGATTTCCGGAAATCATTTTCCGGGTTTCCAAACACATCCTAAAATTAAAAATAATTATGCTTATTTTCTAGAAAATGAACCAACACACCAAGACAATTTTTTGGAATGCAACCAATCACTAGAAAGGATTTTTTTTTTTTTTTTTTGGAAAATGACTCATTTTCCAGAAGTCATTTTAGGAGAAGTCATTTTCCACCACAAACTTCTCCATCTCTGGACGAAACCAGAAAAAATTAGTTTCCAACGAAAACCAGTTCGAAGTAGGGGTGTAAACGAATCGAATCGAGTCAAATACTTCAGTATTCGATTCGAATTCGATTATTTTGATGAGTACTCGAATTCGAATTCGTTTAGTGTTCGAATCCTAAATTCCGATTCGTATTCGATTCGACCAATTCATTCGAATATATTCGATTCGACTCGAATATTCGAATTCGAAATGACTATCTTAATTTTTTTTCTAAATTTTTTAATAAATTAAGATAAAATATAACAAAAATTTCGATTATTGAGAAGACTGAAGGGTGAAGCACTGAAGCGGCTGCTCTCACTTTTATTTTAGCCTAGGATTTATGCCTTTACTAATTTAGTTTCTTTATATATATATATATATATATATATATATATATATATTCGAATATTCGAATACTATTCGAATCGAATCTATCCTGATTTGTATTTGGATTTGAATAACATTCGAATCAAAATGTGTATTCGAATTCGGATTCGTATTCAAAATATTAGAATTCGAATATAACTATTCGAATTCGAATCACGAATCGAATCAAAATTATTTGATTTGTTTACACCCCTAGTTCGAAGTCGGCTTCTGTTTTTTTTTTAAATGAAAAATTATTGTTGGTTTTATTTTTTTTTTATATATAAATAACATTGATTTTTTTTGAAACTGATGTTTAATTATACAATTCTGCTATTTTTTGAAAAATAAACCGAACACATCAAGACAGTTTTTTAAAATGCAATTAAACACTGGAAAGGAAAATATTTTTGAGAAATAAATCATTTTTCTGGTTTCCAAACAAGCTAAGCATAAAAAAATATCATTAGTTAAAAAAATATCATTAGTTAATGAAAGACTTGTATGTTTAGTGGCAAAATAAGACAATCACACAATATTTGATTGTTCCATGGTACACATGCACATGTTACTATTTTTTATTTTTTTTTAAAGTAAAGAAACTCATTCATTTAATCATAACCTGAAACAATTACAAATAGGATCAATGGAACGGTATACCATTCCTTACCGTCAGACATAGAAACAATTTCCCTAGCAATGTTACAAATTAAAAAACTTGATTCACAGACTGTTTCACAAATTTGAAGCTAAATCCGTTTGATGAACTTAACGCTTCTTTAATATCATTGAAGGATTGATCAAACGTAGTCAAGATTGACTTCAGTTGGAAAGTCTTGCACACCACCTGAGTATTTGCTTTCAACCTTACATTCATTGACAATACATCCATTGATCTGAACTGCAGATGCTCTTTTTCGTTGTCATCTTTGTCACCCAGGATGAGGTTCACATACGCCATGACCAACTTTTATGATTCGCACTTATGAAGAAAAAAACTCATCAAAAGAAACGAGAGGAAAACAAACTCGTCACAAAAACGAGAGAAACAGAAAGAAAAACACAAACAAATACAGAACACACAAGACAAGGGAAACAACAGTACACATCTTCTTGAAAACTTTATTTTAGGGATCTACTAAAATCAAACCACCTCTTTATCCAGAGGACCAGATCTGGTTGAATCCTTTGAACTTTGAAACTTTTGCAACTTCCTTCGAGAGTTGGTGGTTGTACGTGTTACTATTTAGTGGTTTAATTGTGTAAATTTAACAAATTCGAGAGAGGAAAAATATATTCCAATCTTCTATTTATTTTAATGTTTTTTTTATGGTTTTAACTTTTAAATGTACAAATGGTCAACTGTAACCTTTAATTAATTTAATTATACAAAAGTAATCCACCTTTTTAACTTCCTTTTTTTTTTTTATTAATTTTTTTGAAACAACTTCTTATTTGTTATCTTAATTTCGTTACATTTAAATAAAATTCATGAAAGATAGACGAATGTTGATTTTTTTTGAAAACAGACGAATGTTGATTAACTTGACACAATAAAACAAAAACTAAACACTAAATTATCATTCACTTTTAATCACTGAATAAAAGTTGCTGTCTTATTAATCTCTTTATAAAAATAAATTGATGACATTATTAGTGGAGATAAACTCTCCATAGTAAAGGCAATACACGCAAGTGGTTACTTTTGAAGCTAAAAGTATCAAAATGAGTAGGAAAATGATATTTGTAGTTTTGAAAATATATCACTTTAAAAAAAGCCTATATAGTACGGATTTAACGACGGAATAGCGATATTTTAGCGACAAATTTTAATTTTTTGAGTAAATGGATATTTAGCGATGGATTAGCAAGGGGTTTTTCGATAGATATTGCGACGGAATATTTCCTTCGTTAAATACATAGCTAATATTAGCGGCAAATTTTAGCAAAAAATACAGTGACGAATTAGTGACGGATCATTCGCATGTTAACTCCAAAAATTGTAATTGTTACAATTTAGTGACGGATTTTTGATCTGTCACTATATTTGGCGAAGGAGCTCTCTGGTGAAAAATATGGATAAATCTTAGCCGTTTATTTAGTCAAGATCAACTGCTATTTAAAAAAAAAAAAAAAATTTTGACACCTGCAAGCTTAAAAAATGTGCACTGGAAAGCACAACTATGTACACTGTAAGACACAAAGATGTAAAGCAATTACTGAAAAGACTAAATTTAATACAAGATCTTCAATGCAAATCATAAATGAGCAATGCAATATTTAACTCAAATTAGTAATGCTTAATGTATTGCTTAGATAGTAATACTCCAACTCGTGTTTGTGATTCAACGAGCAATAAAACTAATTGGAAGACCAATACGGGATCATCAACACAAATTATATACGAGCTAGCTTTGCATGAGGCGAATGAAAACGTAAAATAGAATGTGTTCGCGAAGTTTGCACTAGTCCAAAATTGTGCAGTGCACGATGTGAACTTGAAGGAAGAAACTGGGTGCTTAAAAGGAACAAAAATATGCAGTCGAAAAAAGAAAAAATGTGCACTGGAAGAATGAAAAAAAAAAATGCACCGAAAGAAAAAAAAAAAAAAAACTTACACAAACTTACCATAATGTCACTGTTTTTTTTTTTTTTTTAAA
>NC_044917.1:12452848-12541133 GCF_003576645.1 Ipomoea triloba | reverse complement strand
GGGGGGGGGGGGGGGGAACAAGGCCCCACAGTCGGCCTCATGGTCTCGAGGCCGAGCATTGTGCTCAACCTCAAGGCCCCAAGGCCTAGCCCAACGCTCAGCCTTAATTGACCGAGACCGAGCTTGGTGCTCCGCCTTGGGGCCGAAAGTAGGTGAAGCAAGCGTACATAGTCAAAGGGTGATAACCACCCACCCTTTTCTCGAAGGCTATTTTTGGACAAACTTAATTAGTATAAAATTCTTCTATTATCTTGTTAAGACATCATCTTCTAATTTGTTATCACATTACACGAGCTATTAATGTAAAACTTTTGTCTCCTTAAGCTTTATACTTTATCTTTATCTTTATTTCCTTAATTATTAATAATTTTTATTAATTCAAACCACTTGAACATGCCTGAGAGTAGATTGTGTATACTCGTACTTGTTTGCACGTTCTTATACACACACAGACACACACGTGAGTCGTCCCATCAATTCCCAAGTTTTCACCATTGCATGTACATTATGCTCATAATGGGTCTTCATTTCTTATGATCCGTTAAGATCTCCCAATGATCACTCAGATTTCTAGTGGGATTCGAATCTCATACTGTCGCTAGAGCAAGACTTTAAGGTGATCGGTCCAACCAACTGAGTTATCCCAGCGGGACACTAACAACTCCTTTTCTCAAAAGACATTATTCCTTATGCCTTAAACTAACATCTATTGGCAAACCAACCGAGATATCTTCTGGCCAACCAACTGAGCTATCTTCTGGCCTTAAAGGATTTGTCATACACTGACTTAGATAGTTCTTCTAATTCTCGTGACTAAGAGATGATAAAACATGTATTGTAAAACCTTGACTTATTAATTACAAGGTATGTTGTTGGCTTTGCACAATTGTTGAGCCATGTTCATAGATGTGCAGCTTGACAAGCTTGTTAGGAAGCTAGCGATCTGTCCATTGAAAGAATCTGTCACACGATATATCAAGATCTGTTGGAATCAATTTAGCAAACGATCTATTGGATAACTTTTGCCAAATATATGATCTGTTAATCAAGAAGGGATCTTCTAGACAAGATTTACTAAATGATCAGTATAGATTAACTAAGTTAGTCCTATTTTGGCCTTTGGCAAAAACTTGTGTGAGACCGTCTCACGGATTGAGATCCGTGAGACGGGTCGGGTTATTTATTAAATGGGTCAACATGTGCATCTCACGCCCTCCCTTCATCATTTCTCTACAGCCAATGCTTCTCTCTCTATTTATGCTACAGATCGATCTCGATCGCATCTCCGATCATCCGCTCCTATCTCCTCCGCTCAAGCTCTCCGTCTCCGTCCATCTCCAATCCTCTGCTCAAGCTCTCCGCCTCCTCTAATCGATCTCCTCCACCTCCATTTCTGTCGTAGCCTCCAACTCCGGTAAGTATTGCAACTCGGCAAATGAGAATTTCACTCATCAATCTCACATCTCCGATCCTCCGCTCCCATCTCATCCGCGTCTCCGTATCCTTTCATCTCCAATCCTCCGCTCAAGCTCTCTACCTCTCATCTCCTCTATCTCCATTTCTGTCATAGCCTCCAACTTCGGTAAGTATTACAACTCGGCAAATGAGAATTTCTCTCATCTCAGCTATGTTTGAACAGAAACTGCAATTTGTTCCAGAGTACATGCTTGGAAGCTTGTGAATAATTATTGTGATAATTTGAGTAATTCTTATTCCAACTTTAATTACATTTAGATTATATTGAGGAATGCTCTGAAAAAGAAGCACTATGTTCACTTCTCCCTTGCCAAAAAATTCATATTGAATTTAACCCACATATATGCTCAATGATTACAAATAATCTTATGTATTCTTAATATGACTCCAAATTTTAGTCTTACAGAGAAAAACAATACTTGAAACAAAGAAAACGAAAACAACAACATCATCAGACAAATGTGGAAATAACAGATATAGTCAGCAAAGCAAGAATAATATGTCACTGGATGTTCACAGTATTAGATTTGTGCTAAAAAAGTATTGTATTTGATGATTAGAGAGTATTGATTTTCTTTTTTTGCTATGAAGTATTAATTTAGGGTAAAAAGTGTTAGATTTAATGCTTAAAGTATTATGTTTTATTGTTAAAGTTATGATTATTCATTGACACCATAAAGTATTAGATTTAATGCTTTAAGTGTTGGGTATTTATTTGTGCCATGAAGTAGTACATTTGTGTTATTAAGTATTGTGTTTGATGGTTAAAGTATTAGATGTAATGGTTAAAGTGTTGAGTATTCATTTGTGTTTTAAAGTCCTAGTTTTAGGCTATAAAGTATTCAATTTTATGGTTAAAGTGTTGAGTATTCATTTGTGCTATGAAGTACTAGTTTTAGGCTATAAAGTATTAGGTTTAATGGTTAATGTATTGACTATTTATTTGTGTTTAAAAGTACTAGTTTTAGGCTATAAAGTATTAAACTTAATGATTAAAGTGTTGAGTATTCATTTGCGATATGAAGTAGTATATTTGCACTATAAACTATTAGATTTAATGGTTAAAGTGTTGAGCATTCATTTGTGTTATAAAGTACTAGTTTTAGGCTATAAAGTATTCAATTTTATGGTTAAAGTGTTGAGTATTCATTTGTGCTATTAGGTAGTATATTTGTGCTATTAAGTATTGTGTTTGATGGTTAAAGTCATGATCATTCATTTGTGATATAATAAAGTAGTATATTTGCACCATAAAGTATTANTGTAATGGTTAAAGTGTTGAGTATTCATTTGTGCTATGAAGTACTAGTTTTAGGCTATAAAGTATTAGGTTTAATGGTTAATGTATTGACTATTTATTTGTGTTTAAAAGTACTAGTTTTAGGCTATAAAGTATTAAACTTAATGATTAAAGTGTTGAGTATTCATTTGCGATATGAAGTAGTATATTTGCACTATAAACTATTAGATTTAATGGTTAAAGTGTTGAGCATTCATTTGTGTTATAAAGTACTAGTTTTAGGCTATAAAGTATTCAATTTTATGGTTAAAGTGTTGAGTATTCATTTGTGCTATTAGGTAGTATATTTGTGCTATTAAGTATTGTGTTTGATGGTTAAAGTCATGATCATTCATTTGTGATATAATAAAGTAGTATATTTGCACCATAAAGTATTAGATTTAATGCTTTAAGTGTTGAGTATTTATTTGTGTTATGAAGTAGTACATTTGTGCTATTAAGTATTGTGTTTGATGGTTAATGTATTAAATGTAATGGTTAAAGTGTTGAGTATTTATTTGTGCTATGAAGTACTAGTTTTAGGCTATAAAGTATTAGGTTTAATGGTTAACGTATTGACTATTCATTTGTGTTTAAAAGTACAAGTTTTAGGCTATAAAGTATTCAATTTAATGGTTAAAGTGTTGAGTATTCATTTGTGCTATTAAGTATTGTGTTTGATGATTAAAGTTATGAATATTCATTTGTGTTATGAAGTAGAATATTTCACTACAAAGTATCAGATTTAATGGTTATAGTGCTGATTATTTATTTGTAATCTGAAGTAGTATCTTTGCACTATAAAGTATTGTGTTTGATAATTAAAGTTATAAATATTCATTTGTGTTATGGAGTAGAATATTTGCAGCTGCTGCTAGGTAATGGAATGGAATAAATTGAGAATTGAAGTATTGTTGCATTAATGTTGCTGCTGCAATGTTGATTTAACCTTAATATGAAATTCTGAAATGCTATGAGCAGCTGCTCTTCTTGAATGGTAGTGGAGATATGCTAATAGTAGGTGAGTTTCATCTAAATACTGTGTTTGGTGTTGGTTTTAATAATGCTCTAAGATAGTGGATCTCTGATCTTTGTGGCTGAAATTGTGAATCTGGAATGGTTGCTTTAAATAATTTCTAGAATTGGAGGTTATTTGATTAGATGGGTTCAATGGTTTATATGGCTTGAATGTGCTTGAAGTTGAATGTATGTTTTGATGTTGTTTGAGAGGCAATACAGTGTATGTGATAGAAGTGTGTACAGTTTAGTTTGAAAATTCAATATTGAATTATTGTTTGAGATTGGATTGTTTTAATTGTGAGTACTATGGCAGTATAGTCCGCTCGAATGGAAAAAATTGGATGATGAAAGTGTTTGAGAATGGTTGAGTTTGATTGGGTTGAGTAAGGAAATTATGAGAATAAAAATGGGGTGGCAGTGGGTATTGCCTTGTTGTTGCAATTTAATTGAATTTCCATAAAATTGCATGCAATCTAATTGAATTTGTTTTTTGGATTATGAATTTGACGTTGCGGCGGAGATGGGAGGAGACAGAGACAGGGAAGCGAGACGCGGTGTGAGATGCAGAGGGTGAGAAGAGTGAATAACGTTGGATGCAGAGAGAGAAACATAAAAAGACACATGATATGCACATGTTAACCCGTATACTTGTATGACCCGACCCGTCTCACGGATTGAGATCCGTGAGACGGTCTCACACAAGTGTGACCCTTGGCCTTTACGTGAATCCTATCAATCGTAATATAATTGAATAAAATTTGAAAATTTTAAATTTATTATCTATAGAAATTGTAATATCATCAAAATCTAGACAACAGTATTTCTAACTCTCATGTCAATAGTTATATCATAGATTATTGTGCTTGTAACATTATAAAGCCAAGTCATTCTTAATTTTTTTGAATTTATTTTCAACTTAAATGTATTTTTTCCCTTTTCTTTTGATACAAGTAAAATTAATGTATAAAAATTACATAATCAAAAATTTCTTATTGAGAATTTTAACGATACACATGCGCACAAATTGATCTTATTTTTATAAAAAACTAGTATTTTCGCCCGTGCGATGCACGGAATAGATTTGTGATAATATATTAAAAATATTTGGATTGATATATAATTATTTAAATTAGATCATCAAATATTATACGGAGTATAGTGCAATTGAAGATATGTTTTGGATCATTTATATTTTTTGATGTTATCATTGCTTGAGTTTGAGGCTTTGAGCAAATAATTGCTCAAATTAATAGCTAATGTCTAGATCTACACATGCGGTGTTATAACTTTGGATATTTTATATATCATTATTTATGATTTTTATAAATTGGACAAATGTACTTGTTCTTTAACAACTCAGTTATATGAATCAATTGTTATCTTAAATCATTTGTATGGAACATATGTTTTTTGTCCATATATATAGCAATTTTGTCATTTTGGAAAAAAAAAAAAACATGAGTTAATTAGTGCATTTTTTAATTTTTCCTTCCTTTACAGTTTCCCTTAAGAAAACATGAGTTAATTAATCCATCTGTTAAGCATTTAATTAGTCCAGTCAAACTAAGAAGAACTAAAACACAAATAAATATTGTGTGGTAAATCAAAAACAAAACAACCAAGGCTATCATGCATTGGGTTCAATCTTAGGCCTTTTCAAACTCTTTGAAGACGATGAACAATCCATGTTTATTCTCTTCAAAGACGGTTGCTCAGGAGTAGTTTCATCAACGGAGATGACTTCTAGATTTTGCTCAGGAGTAGTTTCATCAACGGAGATGACTTCTAGATTTGTCGCAGGAGTAGTTTCATCAACGGAGATGACTTCTAGATTTGTCGAATATGTAGCTTCATCAACGGAGATGACTTCTAGATTTGTCGAATATGTAGCTTCCACAACGGAGATGACTTCTAGATTTGTCGAATATGTAGCTTCCAGTGGTGTTATGACTTCTAGATTTGTCGAATATGTAGCTTCCAGTGGTGTTATGCCCTGGTAAAAAATAACTATTAAAAAATCAAGGCTAAAAAATTTTTATTGCATGAGGTAGAACGAAATTGTAATTAAAAATTACCTTGGTTGCTATTCACACCTCTGGGAGCCTTCAACACTCAAAATCCTTGAGTTTAAACATGTCTTTGGGAAAATTAGAATCATCTTAATCCATAACGCTAATCAAAGTGTCATTATTCGTTTTCATAATGTACTTTTGCTAGTACGACTTAAACCTCATGTGAGAGGTTTGCACAACAAAATTGTGAATATTATAGATTTTCCCTTCCTTCAAGACTTTGTTGATTTGTTTGACAAATTCTTTAGAAATTTGTAAATGGATACAATTTCCCTGAGGGAATCACCCATAAATATTAATATTAATATTAATTAATTAATAAATATTATAAATTTTATATTTTTTCTATCATGAATATACTAAAAAATAGTAATAATTCATTATGTGATTATATTCTGTGGATAACAAATCCATTATATGATTATATTCTATGATGTATACTGAAGTTTGATTGTCTAATATACAACATACAACATAAAGTAAAAATTCAGTATTCTAAAATAAGCCATTTAACTAATATACTATGAGTATGAGTCTAAATTATAGTATAAGTCTAAACTATAGTACTAATCCAATATTAATAAATAATATAAATTTATATTCTATGAGTAACAAATTCATTTTGTGATTATATTTTGTGGATAGCAAATCCATTGTGTGATTAAATTTTGTGATGTATATTGAAGTATGATTGTCTAACATACAACATAAATTAAGTATTCTGAAATAAAGCATTCAACCAATATAGTATGAGTATGAGTCTAAATTATAGTATGAGTTTAAACTATAGTATTAGTCCAATATTTTTAAAATTCAATGCTGTAAAAAAAAGTGTATAAATGCAATATGTACCTTGGAGTCATGGAATAAGCATGACAGTGTTTGTTGGTTGATGGCAACACGTTGATATTCCTTGGCCAAATAACAACGCATATCTTATAGAGCTTTTCCTTATCTTGAGGGACGTAATTTGACTCCATTACTAAGCAATAAAGAGAAAGATGAGAAATTACAGAAAACAATAAAAAATATATAATGGTAGAATATCAGTTAATTAGTGATCCTTTTATATATTCCGCCAATTAGTAATATCAGATTCATTTTCAACCAATTATTCTTTTTTTTTCAGTCAATTAAAATATGAGATGCAGTGATATTTTTACCTAATTTCCATCCCATTTTTAATTGATGATGTAGAATATTATTATTGAAATATTTTCGTTTCATTTTTAATTTACCTTTAATATTGTTTAAAATATGCCTTTACTATTGATGATGTAGAATATTGTTATTGGAAATATTTCCATTCCTTTTTTTAATTAAAATGCAATGATTGACCATTTTCTTTTTTCATTTTAGTCAATTATGGATATTTTTTATTTGTAGTCAATTATTAATATTCATTTACTTTTATATATTTAGTCAATTAGTAATAGCAGATTCATTTTCAGTCGATTATTCTTTTTTTATTTTATTTTCAGTTAATTAGTCAATTAGAATAATAGATGCACTAATATTTTCATTCCATTTTTAATTTACCTTTACTATTGATGATGTAGACTATTATTATTGAAATATTTCCTTTCCATTTTTAATTTACTTTTACTATTGATGATGTAGAATATTATTATTGAACTATATCCGTTTCATTTTTAATTTCTGGTCCATTATTTAAAAGTGTGAAAGATTTACGATTTAGTTGTGATTTGATTTATTCTACTGTGTAATATTATTGTGAAAATTTAAAATGCAATGATTTGACCATTTCCTTTTCCATTTTAATTAATTATGGATGTTTTTTTAATTTTCAGTCAATTATTAATATTCATTTCCTTTTCCAATTTACTTAACTTCCGTTCCATTTTAAATTGATAATGTAAAATATTATTGTGAAACATTTCTATCATAATAATTACCGTAATTACTAATAATCAATTATAATTAATATTATTTTATCATAATAATTACCCTATTACTAAAATGCCCCTACATTTGGGTGGAAAAGTTTTGGAGGAGGATATTGTTTTTATATATAGTATATATAGATTCTATGTTTGTAATTACCGTTATAAACGGATTTAATAGGAAAATTTAAGTATGAAGTTATATTAAGAGTTTTGAAATATTATTATTATTATATTATTAATATTAGAAAAATTATTATGAAGTATTATTATTATTATTATTATTATTATTATTATTATTATTATTATTATACTCTTAACAGAATAGGTAAGCATATAAACTTCCCGAATGACTCTGTTTTTACTTTAGATCCCAATAAAGCACTTCATGGGAGTGGACCCAAACAAAGAAAAAGTGAATGGTGTAGGGAAACTGTTTATGTTTTTTTTTTTTTCTAAAAGAATAATTAATTAATTAATTTTTAATAGTTTTCTTTGTTTCCTATTTTTTTTAGAAATAGAACTCAGTTATGGTTGAGCTGCTACAATAATCTAAAGTGTTTGATTTCCTTGCACATGTTGGGAAGATTGAAGAGACCGTGAATCACGGTAGAAAGTGAATTTCACAAATTTAATAGGAACAGAATTCGAAGACTTAGTTAAGGAGATATGTAATGCTTTAATTTGGGGTCGTGTGCTCTACATAACTTCCACCAGTAACATTTATCTTCTGCTTCTTCATGTTTCTTTTCCTTGGCGCATTCCATCCTAGAGGCTCTCTATGAAAATTTTCTTATTACGGGATAATAATAATAATAAAACAAAAAATAATAATAATAATAAAACAAAACATCACCATCATCTTTATCAACACCCATTTCCTTTTGTTTTTCTTTTCCTTTTCTTTTCTTTCTTCTTCCATTCTTCTTTCTTCCTTTTCTTGTCTTTCTTCTTTCCTCTCTTCTCATAATAATAATAATAATAATAATAATAATAATAATAATAATAATAATAATAAGAAAACGTTACCTGTCATTTCATCATCTTCTCTTCGATCGGCAGGGAGAGAGAGATAACCGGCGGGGAAAAAGAAAAAAAAATACATATGCTACAAAAACAACCAAAATCATTGTGGCATATAATAATAATAATAACAATAATAATATATAATAATAATTAATTGCTAAATTTATGAAAATATATATGGTTAACTAATATAATCAATAATTTATCCAAAATAATTGTCCAATTTACCTTATAAGCAATAAATAAATTAATAAATAATCAATAAATTAATTAATTAATAAAATTAATATTTTGACTAAAATGCCCTTAAGTTTGGGCGGGAAAGTTCGGGAGGAGGATAATACTTTTATATATAGTATAGATAAATAGAAAATAATATATTTAAACGGTAATTATTGATTAATTTGTGCCATTTTTATGAATTTTTTTTTAATGAATGTAGATTATTATTTTTATGCACATGGGTCAATGATATAATATAACTGTCTCATTTACATAGAGTTATTTTGTTTATTACATTTCTCTAGTGAGTTGGGCCACTAGTTTGGGTAGCCAAATTTACTTTTTCTTCTTACATCGTTGAGTTAGATTTGATATAGAAGGTACTTGACAATTAGCTAATAGTTGATAACTTATTGCATTAACTTATAACGCATAGGTGTTTTTGTTAGCTAATAGTATGAGTAAGTTGTAGAAAGCGTTTTAATAAATTAATTGTTTGCTATTAGCTGATTATTATATGTAAAATAGCCTATAATGGTATGATTGTTTAAAAGCTCTAAGTGAGGGTATCAGCTCTCACGGGCTTTCAACGGAGACTTGTAAGTTTCTATCCAAACTTCAAAGGTTCTGAGCCTTGTTCAACTATGCTAAAGAGAACCTTTACATTTTCGCTCAAGGTTTTGTTTAAGCCTGACATATGGGAGAGTGGAAGAACACAATCTTAAAAAAAAAATGCAATAAGCTTATGAGAAACACTGCTCAAAGCAGTGTTTTGAAAATTGGCTTATTGGACCAATCAACTACATCAATAATTTATTTTACCAAACCTAGTTTTAATCGTCTGACCAAGTCAAACAATTAAAATTGGTCAAATCAGTTAAAAACAACTAATTTGTCAATTTTGAAATACTCCCTATAATAATCCAGCACCCAATTATGTCATTTGTAAATTGTCTAAAAAGAACCAATTTTGATAATATAATTGTGCATAGTTGGTTTTAAAGATTTATATATCGTTCCGTAGTAATTATAATGATGAAAACTTTTATTTTAAAATACAACAATAAAATATTTTTAATTGCAAAAGACTAACGCCATGTTTGGCAAACCTAGCTGAAAAGGTAGCTGAAAGCTGAAAAGGAGCTGAAAGCTGAAAAGCTATAAGTTAGGAGCTGAAACAGGTGAGCTGTTAAGCTAGCTGTTATGCTTAAAAGTGTTTGGTAAAATTAGCTTTTTGATAAGCTGATAAATGTAAAAAGACTAAAAAGGGCATCTTCATAAAATTTAAATTTGTTTGTTTACATATTAAAATTTAACGTTTGAAAATAAAACTATTAGCAAATCATGATCTAGCATCCCATAATGAAGTAGCAATATTGTTGCGAATCTCCTTCATCTCAGTAGAGGTCAGACTTAAAATGAAGGAATACATGAAATATATATCATATACACGCAGTCCAACCATTCAAGTAATACAAGTAATACAATGAAATATATATCATATACAAGCTTACGGATATACGAGATGCAATAGAAAAAAAATATACAAGTAATACAACAAAATAAATATATACATACCTACAGACGGATGATATTGCGATTGGCCGGTTGCAGACTGCGAAGCGAGGTGGCTAATGGGCGATGCTTCTGCGGAGAGTGAATGAAGATGAAGCGATTAGCGTGAAAATTGCGAATAAATAAGAATAGAAAAGGGTTTTAATTGGGAAGGGTAAATGATGTCATTTCTTTAAAATAATAAGGTTAAAGATGGAACAAAAGTTAGGAATCTAATAGCTTATTTTGAAACGCTATCTTAGGTAGCGTTCAAAAATAAGCTCCTATTTTAAGCTACTAGTTTATTTTAAGAACATTACCAAACAGAACTTATAGCTTATTAGTAGCTTAAAATAAGCTATAAGCTCCTAAATAAGCTCTGCCAAACAGACCCTAAAAGAGTAGCCTCATATCAAAAACAAGATAAAAACAAGAAAATGAAAATGACTTAGATAAAGTGAACTTTCCCTTTCAAGGCAACATCCATATAAAGTAATCTTTCCCTTTCAAGAAATAAAAATTTAAATCAAAGTGGGGATACGTGTGCAAATTTAGACAAAGAAGAATTGTAAAAGCCATTTCAATCCAAATTGACATCAATCAATCAAAATATATTCCTTCAAACAAATTTCACCTAAATACATTGAATGACTCTTAAGAAATAGAAAAGCACTAATTTTACTTTGAAATATATGGAAAATTATTGTTTTGTTCTTTCAATCGTTTTACAATTGCCAATTTAATTTTAAATTTTTAATTTAGTTGAATTGACTCTCCAATTATTTTAAATTTTGTCAATTAAATTCTCTTGCCACTATTTTGGTAACTAACGCCTGACTGACGGAATAGTGACGTGACGAAATTTAAAACAATTAGAGGGTCAATTCAACCAAATTAAAAATCAAAGACTAAATTGACAGTTGTAAAATAATTGAATGACCAAACAGTGATTTTTCCAAACGTATATACCTGTTACAAGAGATAGTATTAATTATTTATTTTGAATAAGTCTAGACAATCATTTCAGTTTGTTTATGTTTTTCAGTCCACTAAGTTAAGTGGCAATAATAATTCTAGGCAAATTTTCTGGGTTTGTTAGTCATCTCTACTGTCCATATAAAGGCAAGTTTATGTGCAATGTGGTAACACATTCTCTAGAATATTTTTTCTCAGTACGTATTTCTTATCTCAGAGTTTATATTTCTTAACAATACTCATACCATCGTCATATGTCATTTATTAATTGAGCAAAATAAAAATTTAAAAAATATTAAAGTAATATACACTGCTATTTTGTCGTTATATCTTAAAGTAAATAGCACAATAAAAATACAAAAATAGTGGAAGTCAAATAATTAAACCCTAAAGTTGAACAGCTGGTATTGGATCATCAAGTAGTCAACACAGTACAAGCTTTTGATTGGTGAAAATTTTAGTGCCACCACAGCCAATCACAACCGTTACCTAATTTTTGCAGTTGCCGGCTCCCAATTGGTCTAAAGCAAGAAATATCAACTCGTGGTTTAGTTGTTTAACTCAAGAGTTGACCTTTAACTCTGGTTAGGAAAATGATGATGAGGCAACTGGACAGTTGGACAGCTGGCAATCTGTACCACGAGCAGTGACAACATTAACAGCACACGTGGTGTCTCGGGATCGGTCCAAAACTCGAAACTAATGTGAACATAAAAAATACCGAGTATCATATAAAGGTGTTTGGTAAATAGCTGATAGGTGTTAGCTGATTGGGTTAGTAGGTTTGACTAGTTGATATATTAACCGATTGTAAAAAGATGTTTGGTAAATTAACGGTTAACTAATAGCTGATTACATGCAAAATGACCTTCTCAAAAAAAGGTGTTTGCTAAATAGCTTATAGTTGATAGCGGTTAGTTGATTGAGTTTGTAGATTTGACTAGTTGATAGCATTAGTTGATTGTAGAAAGATGTTTGGATTGTTTGGTAAATTAGCTATTAGCTGATAGTTGATTACATACAAAATAACTTCATCAAAAAGTTGATCGAAAAAACTGTTTTGAGTAGCTTTTTGAGTTTTAGCGTTTTGAAACAATAAGTTATTACAGAAAGCTAATTAATCAAACACTTATATTGGCTGTTTAAACAAGTCAAACAGTTAATAGTGATTTAATAAGTTAAAATTGACTGATAGACTAACTATGTTACTTTTTTGTTGTCACACTTATATTTTTTATGTAGATAATTTTTTAGGATCCACATCGTGAAAGTATTTTATCATAATTTGTCACGCATAAGAAAGTAAAAATTGAGAGTATGTGTACTAGAATGCGCATGAAGAATTAGTAAAGAATATTTGGAATTTTTGACCAGAAGAATTAGGCACAGGTCAGCTTGTTTAACATTTTATGTGTGATTTTGCAGCTTTAAGACTTTATCCGAATCTTTAAAAGAGCTTTTCTAATGTATTGCCATGATTATTAGTCGTCATTTCAAGGCATTACCTAACTTGCAACGTGGATGTGATTGTTCTTTCTTAGTCAAAACATTCAAATAATGTCTGTGGATGAGTATGATTTAGGATACAATTGTGACCCAATGCTAATTATAATTTAATTCTTGCTCACAAAAGATATCTTAAGTACTTTTATAATTCGATCTAATAAAATTGTGGAGAATTATAATTCAATTATTTTATCATAACTAATAGATCCAAGTAATTTAATTACTTGGAGGTTTAATTTGGTGCTAATTGTTCAATTTATATTCATATAAATTAGAGAATAAATAATAAAAGTAAAATTGTAAAATTATATTGACACTTTTTAAACTAACTAGTATGACACTCGTGCCATACACGAGATGATTATTATTAATGTTATAATATAAATTTCAATACAAAATATATATACAAATTAATATAAGCATGCATAGATACATGTCATGTATAATCAACCCATTAATTTGTAAGGGAAAATGGCATCTTTAGTCCCTGAGTTATAGGGGTAGTGTAGACTCAGTCCCTGAGTTATGGCTGTATGCGAGTTTAGTCCCTCAGTTATTCGCAAAGTGGCGAGTTTAGTCCCTGGCCATTAAATTTGACGAAAAAATTTAAAAATATTCAAAATTTGAGGGGTAAAATAGGAAATTCACATTTTATTATTCTTCTTATATCAAAATCACTTTTACAACATTATTTTTCACTTCTTAGCCTAATTATTTTCAAGATTTTTCATTTTTAAAAGCATTTTAATAACTTTCAAATGACTTATTAGTAACCTGACTCTCGTATAACACACTTAAAACCTAGCACAAATAAAGAAATGCATGATCATTGTATTTANGTGAAAAATAATGTTGTAAAAGTGATTTTGATATAAGAAGAAGGGAAAATGGCATCTTTAGTCCCTGAGTTATAGGGGTAGTGTAGACTCAGTCCCTAAGTTATGGCTGTATGCGAGTTTAGTCCCTCAGTTATTCACAAAGTGGCGAGTTTAGTCCCTGGACATTAAATTTGACGAAAAAATTAAAAAATATTCAAAATTTGAGGGGTAAAATAGGAAATTCACATTTTATTATTATTCTTATATCAAAACCACTTTTACAACATTATTTTTTCACTTCTTAGCCTAATTATTTTCAATATTTTTCATTTTTAAAAGCATTTTAATAACTTTCAAATGACTTGTTAGGAACCTGACTCTCGTATAACACACTTAAAACTTAGCACAAATAAAGAAATGCATGATCATTGTATTTAGGTGTATGAAACACACTGTCCTAACAAGTTTTTATCTTTTTACTAAGCACCAAATGTAATAAAATTAAAACTTTTGAGATTTTTTTACACACTATCCTATCTCAAAAGTTTTAATTTTATTACATTTGTTGCTTAGTAAAAAGATAAAAACTTGTTAGGATAGTGTGTTTCATACACCTAAATACAATGATCATGCATTTCTTTATTTGTGCTAAGTTTTAAGTGTGTTATACGAGAGTCAGGTTCCTAACAAGTCATTTGAAAGTTATTAAAATGCTTTTAAAAATGAAAAATCTTGAAAATAATTAGGCTAAGAAGTGAAAAATAATGTAAAAGTGGTTTTGATATAAGAATAATAATAAAATGTGAATTTCCTATTTTACCCCTCAAATTTTGAATATTTTTTAATTTTTTCGTCAAATTTAATGTCCAGGGACTAAACTCGCCACTTTGTGAATAACTGAGGGACTAAACTCGCATACAGCCATAACTTAGGGACTGAGTCTACACTACCCCTATAACTCAGGGACTAAAGATGCCATTTTCCCTAAGTGGCGAGTTAGTCCCTGGCATTAAATTTGACGAAAAAATTAAAAAATATTCAAAATTTGAGGGGTAAAATAGGAAATTCACATTTTATATATCTTCTTATATCAAAACCACTTTTACAACATTATATTTTTCACTTCTTAGCCTAATTATTTTCAAGATTTTTCATTTTTAAAAGCATTTTAATAACTTTCAAATGACTTGTTAGGAACCTGACTCTCGTATAACACACTTAAAACTTAGCACAAATAAAGAAATGCATGATCATTGTATTTAGGTGTATGAAAACACACTGTCCTAACAAGTTTTATTTTTTTACTAAGCAACAAATGTAATAAAATTAAACTTTTGAGATAGGATAGTGTTAAAAAAATCTCAAAAGTTTTAATTGTATTACATTTGTTGCTTAGTAAAAAAATAAAAACTTGTTAGGATAGTGTGTTTCATACACCTAAATACAATGATCATGCATTTCTTTATTTGTGCTAGGTTTTAAGTGTGTTATACGAGAGTCAGGTTACTAATAAGTCATTTGAAAGTTATTAAAATGCTTTTAAAAATGAAAAATCTTGAAAATAATTAGGCTAAGAAGTGAAAAATAATGTAAAAGTGGTTTTGATATAAGAATAATAATAAAATGTGAATTTCCTATTTTACCCCTCAAATTTTGAATATTTTTTAATTTTTTCGTCAAATTTAATGTCCAGGGACTAAACTCGCCACTTTGTGAATAACTGAGGGACTAAACTCGCATACAGCCATAACTTAGGGACTGAGTCTACACTACCCCTATAACTCAGGGACTAAAGATGCCATTTTCCCTAAGAAGAATAATAAAATGTGAATTTCCTATTTTACCCCTCAAATTTTGAATATTTTTAAATTTTTTCGTCAAATTTAATGGCCAGGGACTAAACTCGCCACTTTGCGAATAACTGAGGGACTAAACTCGCATACAGCCATAACTCAGGGACTGAGTCAAATTTAATTCTTGCTCACAAAAGATATCTTAAGTACTTTTATAATTCGATCTAATAAAATTGTGGAGAATTATAATTCAATTATTTTATCATAACTAATAGATCCAAGTAATTTAATTACTTGGAGGTTTAATTTGGTGCTAATTGTTCAATTTATATTCATATAAATTAGAGAATAAAAAATAAAAGTAAAATTGTAAAATTATATTGACACTTTTTAAACTAACTAGTATGACACTCGTGCCATACACGAGATGATTATTATTAATGTTATAATATAAATTTCAATACAAAATATATATACAAATTAATATAAGCATGCATAGATACATGTCATGTATAATCAACCCATTAATTTGTAATCAATAAATATTTTACAAAAGGCCTAAATTCAAAAACAACAATTTACAAATTAGAGTTACAAATTATTAAAATACTTCCTTGTAAAGAATTGAGTGTTTCAAAAAAAAAAAAAAAAAAAAAAAAAAAAAAAACCTTCCTTGTATACAATATTTGTGGTTGAAGAACAATTGTCTCCATTCTCATTGGAAATAACTATTTTAAGACTTTTGGGGTTGCTAACTCTAGATAGAGCTACATATAGTCGTCAATATATAAAAAATGGTTTCTTAAAAAACAAACCAACATTAGGAAGACTTTGCCCTTGACTTTTAATTATCGTCATTGCATTAGACAACGTTAGTGGAATTGTATCCTTTGGAACTTTAATAACAACTTAGGATTTGACGGTGTCAATTACAATTGAGAAACTAACACCCTTAGCTTGTACCCACACTATTTCTAGACAACATTCTCGTTTCAACAGCATGATCTACTAATCTAGTAATCAATCATTTTTGTGTGGATCACAAATAAAAATTACATTATTTGAGTACTGAAAGCACATTATTTTGTATACTATCAAATAATATACATTCAGTACACAAATAATGTACTTTTAGTATATTAAAAATGCATATTGTATTTAGAAAAAGTAGATTATTTGAGTACTAAAAGTACATTATTGTGTATAATGTACATTCAGTACACAAATAATGTACTTTTAGTATATTAAAACTATATTTTTTTATAGTCTACATAGAATAGTATTGACCATGGTCCACATAATACTTTACATCTAGTAATCACCAATTTCGTGCCATTGCACAACCCAAAAGAGTGATTTATGTTTGATAATAGCAACAATAGAGAGCCAACTTTTAGAGCCAAAGAACACCTAAGCATCTCAATCCATTTAGGAACTTTGGGGTGTGCAACTCAGATAATGTATTTGTACCCAAATTAGAATGACAAATAGTGTCAGAACTAAAATATGTTCTTCCGTCTACCATATTTAAGCTACTCATATAGTCATTAATTTCATTAACTAAATTCAGTGTTGGTGCCATAATAGCCCGACCATTTAGATATTCCAGATCACAAGTTCCAAAATAAAACACAGGGAATGTGATATTAACAATTGATTCAATTGGATCACCTTGTGACTTTAATACATTGTCTTCTTGAATTCATATCTCTACATAACCATCATTTACTCCACCAATCTCACCATCACCTATAGCAGCTATCTACTTTGCAAAAGTATCAACTTCTCCAAAATTATCCACATTATCCAATCTCTGTAATCTTAGATTATATTCTTAGTCAATCTTAGAACTTAACTACTATTTCATAGATAAGAAGAGTTGATGCTTGTTGCAACAATATCTTATCTTATCCCCTTTGGAATCACATATAATATTTGTCAAAAATTCCCACCAAGAATTACTGTTTTTCCTTCAAATGTCATACTTGAACTCAAGGGATTTGTAAACCTTAACAAATCCCTCATCGTTTGATCTAACACTTCAAAGCAGTGTTTATGCATCATAGGCGTCTCATCCCAAATGATCAGTTTGTACTTTATAATAAACTCAACAAGATCACTACCCTGTGAGATGTTACTTGTTGAATCTTCAATTATATAAATGGGAATGGCGAATCCTACCACCTAGCATAAGAAGAGAAGCAATACCACTTGAAGCAACATTTAGCACAATAATGTGACTGCTAGGATGTATAGTTGATGCCAACATCCTCCAAACAAAAGTTTTACCTATTCCTCCATAACTATACACAAAATAGAATCCACCTCCAAAAGACTCAACATCATCAAGTATAGTGTTGTAAACATGTTTTTGTTCATAAGTTAATTTCTTAACCAAAGTTTCATGCTCTTCCTTAAAAGCATCACAATCAACGGCAATTTCTCACACAATAATCAATTTTAAAGCAATAGTAAGCAACTTAACTCTATGTACTGAGCAACTTTTCCAATTCAAGTAAGGTATAGTTTTTCTTTTCATTATATGTCAAAACCTAATATAAACAAAAATTTTGAAAAATAATTAGGGATTCATAGAAAACATTTAAGCATAGTCAAATGTGCAAAAAAAAAAATGTAAATTGTTGGGAATATTTGTTATTAGGTTTTGATGATACCAAAAATGTGTTAGAAATTATTTGTAATAATTAGTCTCCAAAAGAAGAAAACGAAGAAACATCAAGTTCAGTAAACTGCTACAGTAAGGTTCAGTAAACCGCTACAGTGACTTCGAGAGGTGCTACAGTACCATTCGCATGAAGCACTTTTGAACGAAGTTTTGAGGCCGAAGAAGAAGACAATAATCCACGAGAGGTGGATGGGAAAGGAGTTTGGATGTCATAGAAGAAGGATATAACTCACGAGAGGTGGATTGGAAAGCCAAAGTACTCGTGAGAGGTAGATTAAAATGGTTGCAAGAAATCAAGTTCGCGCTGCTACAGTACTTCGAGAGATGCTACAGTGACTTCGAGAGATCGAGAGTTCGAGAGATAGATCGAGAGTTCGAGAGATCACAAGGGATGAAAACGCGATGCTACAGTGAATTACTACAGTGATCTTCAATAGTGCTTTTGCTACAGTGCGATGCTACAGTGATTTTGCTACAACACCTTCGAGAGATCAAGAGAAGTTCGAGAGATCCTCGAGAGATCAAGTCATCCGCGAGAGATAAAAAACGCGATGCTACAGTGAATCGCTACAGTGATCTGCTACAGTACTATTGCTATAGTGACTTCGAGAAGTCGAGAGGTCTTCGAAGAGAGTTCGAGAGATCACAAGGGATGAAAACTCGATGCTACAGTAAATTGCTACAGTACTCGAGAGGTAAATAGTACTATTGCTACAGTAATCACGAAAAATACTCAGATGAAATTGGTTCAATGAGTATTATTCTAGCAAGAAGACTTTTGGAAGAAGAAGTTGCGAGAGGTATGACTTCAAGCTAGTTCAAGATTCAACTAAGGAATTAATTATACACTTTGAAGTTGTCACATAGGAAAAGGTAATATGGGTGACAATATTTTATTTGAAAGAGTTCAAATAAAATTCAAAGTGGTCAGGAGAAAGTTAAAGATGGAGAATGGGCATGAATATTTTATTCAAGAAAGATGGGCTCAAGATAGTGGAAAGAATATTAAATCAAGCATGAAGACAAAGTTTCTTATCAACATGCAAGACACCATACGGGAATTAAGGGAGTGGAATATTTTATGGAAGACTTCAAGTGGGATTTCAGATCAAGCTAGCACATGGGATACAAATTAAGGTGGAGCTTCAACGGGTAAAGTATGGAGACTTGAACAAGGAAATATTTTATCAACTCCACTAAGCACGTGAAGGAGACAAAAATTAATGTGGGTTGTTTGGCAGATTTGGACTGCTGCCAAACGGTCAAATTAGCAACGGGAATATTTCTTCCCAAATATAAAACCCCAAGGCTTAGAAGAAAAGAAAAAAAAGAGTGAATACCAAGGGGGAATACGAGACACTGAATGCACATACAGAAAAGAGAGGAAAAGCTCAGCTTCAAGACATAAAAATCCAGTGTGCATATTCTAAGCTTAAAAGATAAAAGAATCACTTTGATTCTTTTACTAGTCCAGCACAAACACAACAACACCAACTTTCGAAGGGAAGTTTTGAGTAGGCAGTGAAGGATAGGTGGACGGTGCGGCCATTCGCTATCTCAAGGATTGTCAGGCAGTGAAGGATAGGAAGACGGTGCGGCTATCTTCTATCTCAAGGATTGTCNCAAGAAATCAAGTTCGCGCTGCTACAGTACTTCGAGAGATGCTACAGTGACTTCGAGAGATCGAGAGTTCGAGAGATAGATCGAGAGTTCGAGAGATCACAAGGGATGAAAACGCGATGCTACAGTGAATTACTACAGTGATCTTCAATAGTGCTTTTGCTACAGTGCGATGCTACAGTGATTTTGCTACAACACCTTCGAGAGATCAAGAGAAGTTCGAGAGATCCTCGAGAGATCAAGTCATCCGCGAGAGATAAAAAACGCGATGCTACAGTGAATCGCTACAGTGATCTGCTACAGTACTATTGCTATAGTGACTTCGAGAAGTCGAGAGGTCTTCGAAGAGAGTTCGAGAGATCACAAGGGATGAAAACTCGATGCTACAGTAAATTGCTACAGTACTCGAGAGGTAAATAGTACTATTGCTACAGTAATCACGAAAAATACTCAGATGAAATTGGTTCAATGAGTATTATTCTAGCAAGAAGACTTTTGGAAGAAGAAGTTGCGAGAGGTATGACTTCAAGCTAGTTCAAGATTCAACTAAGGAATTAATTATACACTTTGAAGTTGTCACATAGGAAAAGGTAATATGGGTGACAATATTTTATTTGAAAGAGTTCAAATAAAATTCAAAGTGGTCAGGAGAAAGTTAAAGATGGAGAATGGGCATGAATATTTTATTCAAGAAAGATGGGCTCAAGATAGTGGAAAGAATATTAAATCAAGCATGAAGACAAAGTTTCTTATCAACATGCAAGACACCATACGGGAATTAAGGGAGTGGAATATTTTATGGAAGACTTCAAGTGGGATTTCAGATCAAGCTAGCACATGGGATACAAATTAAGGTGGAGCTTCAACGGGTAAAGTATGGAGACTTGAACAAGGAAATATTTTATCAACTCCACTAAGCACGTGAAGGAGACAAAAATTAATGTGGGTTGTTTGGCAGATTTGGACTGCTGCCAAACGGTCAAATTAGCAACGGGAATATTTCTTCCCAAATATAAAACCCCAAGGCTTAGAAGAAAAGAAAAAAAAGAGTGAATACCAAGGGGGAATACGAGACACTGAATGCACATACAGAAAAGAGAGGAAAAGCTCAGCTTCAAGACATAAAAATCCAGTGTGCATATTCTAAGCTTAAAAGATAAAAGAATCACTTTGATTCTTTTACTAGTCCAGCACAAACACAACAACACCAACTTTCGAAGGGAAGTTTTGAGTAGGCAGTGAAGGATAGGTGGACGGTGCGGCCATTCGCTATCTCAAGGATTGTCAGGCAGTGAAGGATAGGAATACGGTGCGGCTGTTTTCTATCTCAAGGATTGTCAAGAAGGGAAGAAGCGGGTTGCTTCTGTCCAGACTTTGTATTGGTGATAATACATAGTGGATTTGCTCCTTGGAGTGAAAGGAGAACAGTGGATGTAGGCTGCGTTGGCCGAACCACTTAAATTCCTCTCTTGCACTTTACTTTACTGTTATTTTTATTATTGTGCAACTAACCCCATAACTCTTATTCACACGAGCACACAATTTACAAAACGCTACAATCATTATTTTACGCAAGCTTGAGACTTCCGCTGCAAGGAAATTTATTTCCTTAATTCTTTTCAGCTCACTTTGAGTTAGAATCGAAAATTTGATAAAGTCTATTCAACCCCCCTTCTAGACTTTATAGCTTGCTCATCCGGGACCAACATAAATTACCTGAATCAAATAATAATCTACACTGATTATATTGCACGCCTTTGTAATGATTTGCTTCTTAATAAAATTTGGGCTTCCTTAATTTTTTTTTTAAAACATCATCCAAATCAAGTCTCATATCGCCTACTCATCATCCAATTCAAGATCACATCTCCGAAATCCTAATCTATATCCCTCTATCCCCCTCCTAAGATATTTACTCACACATATTGAAGATAGAAATGACAATAGATTCAAGATCAAAAACATAATCCATAGCAAACACAAGATAATAGATCAAAGAAAACAATCACAAAAGTAAAATTGGAATTGAATTAGCTAATTTGAAGTGAAATTGCAAATGAAAGTCTTCAATCCTTGCTTGCTTCCAAAGTAGAAATTAACTTGAATCTAGAGAAAATTTGTAAATGAAACTTCGAATTGAAATTGGAAATTGAAATGAATCTATCAAAGAACATGAAAGGAAATTATCTTTTCTAATCTAAAAATCTTAATTCTATCTTAATGCCTAATCTAATACTCCAAATGGTTCCAACACCCTCTATTTATAACCTTGGACTTAAGTTGTTGGACAGGCTGCGTTATAAGGTCCGTTACGAGCGTAATGTGCCTTGTACCAGCAAAAATGACTTGTGGATGCCTTCCATTACGAGCCCTTGTTATAAGCGTGGACTATGGTTACACGTGTAATACATGCTCTTAGTAGTGGAGATGACTTTCTAATGTTTCTCGTTACGAGCCCTTGTTATAAGAATAATGGTAATTGTAATAGCAGAGGTGGTCTTTCTGATCATGAACGCTATAAACCCTGGTACGAGCGTAATGTAGCTCATAACAACAGAGATTTTGCTTCCGTCCTATTTTTACTCCATTTTTTCTTAATTGCCTTTAAATTTGCCATATTTTCCTTCAAAACACAGAAATGCCCCAAAGTTAGTCCTTCAACACAATTTATCACATTTCTAGGCATTTTAAGCACGGATTAAACAGCTGCCAAAAAAAAAAAAGCACGGATTAAACATATTGAATCCCAAATTAGCCAATAAATTCCTCCAAAAAGTAGTATAGTTTGGCACTCATCACAATTTCTACACTATAATTATTTCTTGTCCTAAAAAAATACAAAGAAATATGCAAGAATGGACACAAGAATGAGTGTCAAATAATGAAAATCATAAACTCACAATCATCAAATGAACAAGTCATATACAAGGGATCAATGATGTGTTGTCTTTGCCTTTACCTTGGCTATGAACCGGAGCAGGTATGGAAAAGCTTTTTAGACCACAACTTAAGGGAAAGAACCTTGTTTTTAACTCAATTCTTTTAATTACTCAAACACCCAAAGGTTCACCTCTCAAAGTACTCATTTGAGTTAGAAAATGGAGGTGGAAAGGCTTTGAAAAAGCATTTGTCCAACATTGGTTTGGGAAGTGGATTTGTACCACTATATATACAAGAGCCTTTTAGAAGGAACCTGAATTATATAACATATAGACTCTCTATCTCTCTCTCTCTCTCCCCCTCTCTCTCCCTCCCTCTCTCTCTTGTCTCTCTCTCGCGGGGGGTAGGGGGCGGTTGGGGTAGGGGTGGAAATCAAATCCCAAGAGCCTGAAAAGGCTTGACTCATGTACGCGGGATGCTTTTACGTAATCTTTACCCTCCGTGAATATTGCTCGAACTATTCTTCGAAGTACCGTTCTAGAATATTTAATAATGAATCTTCGAAAGTTATTACGAATTAATTCCAATTTTAATTCTAGAATTAATTTTCAAGTTAATGGGTTGAAGGTTACAGACTGGATTTTAAACTAGTAATAATGACATGGGTTAATGTTATTTATTTCTCCATCCCCTATATAAGCTTAGTGTTCGGCAAATTGTTTGTTGCTTGTTTTAACCAAAAAAAAAACATTGATGTTCTCTTTATACAACCATGCAAAGCCAAAGTCAACATACTGTGGACGTAGAGGAGTAACAACTTGTTAACAAAGGGCCGCAAAGAATGCGCAAATTGCCTGTGCATTATTCTGACTTTGTGGTGAGTAATAAGCGTTAGCTTGTTACAGGCACTGCCATCTTAGTTATTTAACATTATTTATTTTTAGTATTAAATCAGCTGTAATAATGAGTTCTAAACATGAATGAAATAGAATTGTTCTCTCTTCTCTTCTTGAATTCTTGGGAGTTTATGTTCTTTTCTCGGACAACTCGATACTTCCGCGGGGCGGTCACATCAATTTGGTACTCTCGTTGAGAGCATTTTTTGCCACAAAAAAAGGGTGTCAAATTCACAAACCAACCAAATATCAATGCAATGCATGTAGCAAATGATTGAAGAACTCATGGCTGCGCAGGAAGTAAGGCTTCAAAGCCAATGGAAGGACCAATTACTCACTTTCATGGCTGCGATAGAAGCTAAATGGCAAGTTGGTGCCGACAAAGGTAAAGCACCTGCACGAACAGAAGCTGGAGCTAAAACCTCATTGGCTAAGAAGGATGACAATGGCGACCTAACAACGAACCGAGATAAGGAGGGAAGCCTAACTGACGAAGTACTGATGGCCATGAAACCCAGCAGCATGCGGATAAACGTACCAAAGTTTGACGGGACAGATCCACAATGTTGGATTTTCAACATCCAAGAGTATTTCAATTTTCACCAAACTCCAAAACCACAAAGACTGCAGATTGCAGGGTTCTATTTAGAGGGGGACGCATCTGAATGGTTTCGTTGGATGAAGCGAAATCGCATGCTCTACGGATCGCATGACTTCTGGGGAAAAGGTAGAGCAAATGTTCAACATGATGCAATTCGAGGATCCCTTAGCAGACTTGACGAATTGAAGTTGACGCAAACCAGAACAGTGGGCGATTTCCAAGCTATGTTTGAGAAGCTATTAAGCAAGTTAACTGGGCCTCTGAGCCACAATTAATTTCTTATGTCGTGGGAGGCCTAAAGCCACACTTGCGGCGGGAATTATTAATGGCTAAACCTAAGACAATTGCGATGGCTTTTGAGTTGGCAAAAGCTTATGAAATTCGCCATGATGAGCTCATCGCGGAGTGTATAACAAGGCAAGTACCTTGGGAAGACCGGACTACCCGGCCTAAAAGAGCTCTTAGGCGAAAGATCCCAAGGGGCTCCGGTGCTACCGATCAGCCAAGGTCGGCCACGTACCACGGACCGGTTAGTGCAAACAGACCTGGAATGAAGGTCGGCCTATGAAAATAGACCGGGAGTAAAGGTAGACTGAGAGAGTAGGTCGGGGAATTATCCCTATCAAATCCTAAATGACTTTTGTTTGCTCAATTTAGTCATCGATTTTGATTGTCTTACACAATGTCCTTTGTTAAAAATTTTATTAGTTGACGATTAGAAATATGGTCCTAATGATAATTTTTTATCCTTCATCCCATTTGGGATGATTCTTTCTTCTCCCCCTTATTAAGATCCACGTAGAAATGCAAATCTTCGTACCAAATCAACTTCAACACTAAATAAATAAATACAGCATAAATAAATATTTGGGTACGAAGATTTACATTTCTGCGTGGATCTTAATAAGGTGAAGAAGAAAGAATCATCCCAAATGAGATGAAGGATGATAAATTATCATTAGGACCCTATTTCTAACCGTCTACTAACATAATTTTTAACAAAGGACTAAATTGGGTAAAACATTCAAAGTCGATGACTAAATTGAGCACACAAAGTCATTTAGAACTAAATTAAGCACACAAAGTCATTTAGGACTAAATTGAGTAAAACCACTATAGTCGGGACTATATTGGGTATTAACCCATTTAGTATACATACACAAATAATGTACCTTTAGAAAATGAACATTCAATATATAAAAGATAAATATTTAATATATTAAAAATTGTATATGATGTGAGTAGTGCATATGAATCATGATCCATATAATATAGATAACAATTGATGCAAAGGAAAGTTGCAACTTTAGTATCAACCCAATAGAAATCATTAATTAGAACAAGGCAAACTAGCATGAAAGTAGTCATCAAAGTCCAGGGCCCACTGATTATGATTCCATTGTCACTTTCTGCTTTTTGTTTTGTACAAAGACAAAAAATCCTAACAGACTCCTGTTTCATATGTAAGCCTCATAGCTAATTAGCTATACTAGATTACCAGATCGCCTACTCCAAGCTACTGATTGGCCATTTTGCCCATTGGATTTTCTAGTCCCAATATGTGAAGTTAATTCTCGTAATTGTAATTTGTTTAAGTGAATGAAATTTATTTATTGATACTAAATAAGAGTTGAAATTAAAATAAATAAACAAATACATAATTAATAAATATATGTAATTATATAGAAGACCTTTGGTTCAAATTTTGAATTAGAATCAAATACTTGATAGTTGTAATAGGTTCAATAAAAAAAAGTTATTTTGTTTGATTGTAAATAAGAATTGAATTAAAATTTAATATATATATATATATCATACAAGAGAGAATTCGAACTCTAACCTCTTTTAAAGGACAAGAGTGCACAATCAAATGATCAATCACAAAGAGTATTATTTATTTATTTGACCAAAGATCATTTTATCTTTAAAAAAAAAAGTCATTTTGCCCTAAAAAGGATTATTTAACTTCACTTCCTGATGGTCTACACAATCTGTATTCCCTTTATGGTTGGAATGAAATAAGAAATTCTCAAGGAAACACAATATGAAAGAAGCAGTATATCAAGATCTGTTAGTACAATTCGATTTTGACCCTGATCCTACTTTGTTATTTCATTTACAGAAACAGCAGAATGGTATATTCTCACCAATATACCATTTTTCTACTCAAGAAATTTTCTTTTCTTTCCACTCTTTAATGTCAGCATCTATCTTTGCTTTGACTTTGGCATGGAAGCCAGGATAAGGCTCATAGCCAAAGAAAGATTGTAGCACCTGCAAGAAAATCAGAATTTTGTGTAAACAAACTTGGAGAACCATTTTGCATATTCAAGATATTGACCATAATATATATATATATATATATATATATAATAAATGTGCACTCCAACTATCAGCTTACACTTTTATTTGAGACATAACACATTAACTCCATCCCAACTAAAAGACTAAACTAATACTTAGACGGTATATTCCACCCGTCTTTAGGGAAAATTGCATTTTTGGTTCTCCAGTTACACCCGTGGTACAAACTTAGTTCTTGAGTTATATGTGTGACAATCTTTAACACCTAAGCTAGGTATGCATGAAGTGACAATTTTAGTCCATCGGGGACTATTTCTGCCACCAATATGTTACTTAATAAAGTGGCGGAATTGGTCCTTCAGGGACTAAACTCGCCACTTTGTGCATAACTCGAAGGTTAAAGATGATAAGCATATAACTCAAGTACTAAGTCTGTACCACGGGTATGACTGGAGAACCAAAAATGCAATTTTCCCATATATATTATGCTTTAACATGAGAATTTCTGTGGTTACCTCCAACAAGACAAAGAAAGGTGCCATAAGTAATGCTTGTGTAAGATTGTCCAGTAAAGCAGGGGCTCGCTTCTACAAGATTGAAAAGGAAGATTGGGAGTGACACAACTTGAATGGCATGTAGAACTAAAGGCATAAAAAATAAATTAATTACTCCGTAGTTAATAGAGCTCATTACCTCAAACATTCCATGACCTATAAACTGGCTTGTCCAGCAGATCAACTGAGCAACAAGAGCAACCTGGCTATTTGTGTGTCATATTAGCATATGGATGGTTAAAAGCTCAAGAAGATATATTTTGTTGATTTAGCTTTGTAGGCCATAAAACAAATCAGTATAAAATTATGGCTCTGCTTGGTAACATAGTTAGCTTATCATCTAATTTTGGCTTATTTGACCATTATTAGCTGTTTAACTTGGTTAAACAACCAATATAAGTATTTGATTAATTAACTTTTTGCAATAGCTTATTGCTCTAAAACGCTAAAATTCAAAAAACTGCTCAAAGCAGCTTTTCAATCAGCTTTTTGAGAAAGTCATTTTGCATGTAATCAGCTAACAACTAATTTACCAAATATCTTTCTACAATCGGCTAATGCTACCAACTAGTCAAAGTCACTAACCCAATCAGCTAACAGCTATTTACCAAACATCTCATTTATCTAAATATAATTGAACACAAATACAAAGTTTATTTGATATGCATTTTCCTACTTCATTCATGTAATCTAAACTTATTACATATTTAGGTAAAGATCCTACTAAAGGCAGTATTTCTAATGGAAAAATATGTGGGGCTCAGGTTTTGATGATAAAGCTTATGATTGTTTATTCTTTCGATCAGCTTCCTCGTAGCATAATGAGTCTAATGCATTTTTTTTTTCTAAGGATTTGTTGTTGTTGTCGTTGGTCCTCCCTTTCTCTCGATGGATCATACTGATGTCCTAGTGCAGTTTAAAGGCACATTCGACTCATACAAGGAATTCAAGGAAATTCCAAATTGCTAGGAGGAAACCAAATACATAAAGACATAGAACTTAATATTGCGTGACCTTCACAATTATTTGCTACTACTATTTAGAATAGAAACCTCAGGGTCTTCCTCAAGACAACTGATCCAAGCAATAATATCAATAGTTGGATCAATATCAACATGTAATGGAATGCTTGATACTTGTTTCTATAAAAACATTTGAAAAACGAAGAGACACTAACATGTGAACATAGGTCAAGGCAATATATGATGCATAAAAACCATGCACAACTCATAATATATTGCAGAAATGTATGCTCTTTTACTGTGATATTATGTTTTTATACAATTTCAGTCACTAATTTGAATTAGAATTCTTGTTCTTTAATACACGATAATGTGGAGGTTGTTTGTTAATTGAATTTAAAGTTCTGATATCACTAGATATCTTGTTAAAAGTCTTGATTTGTTGATGCTGGTTTCTTCTTTAATAACGTATAAGTTCTTACCAAATGGATGAGAAGACCACCAAGTTCACATTCCTATCTGTTACATATGATGTGTCTAAAATTTGTTTCATCTTTTGAGTCAGTCAAGATGCATTTAGCATATGTTCTCACTTCTGTGTTAAACATATAATATATAAACATAAATATGCAATCCAACTATCATCTTAGACTTTTAGTTGAGATGGAGCATATCCTTCAATTTGGTATCAAAGCCAATCCCATGCCAAAGTCATGGGTTTGAATCTCAACGTAACCCGATAGACTACAGTCCATGTGTTGCTTGGTCTTAGTCTAAAGATCTTTAATCTCCTTTAGAATAGGTTGTTTTGTTGTAGCTATCTTCTTTCCCTACTTTATTCTTCTTTTTATACTCTAGTATCTTGGATTTGTGAATATAAGTTCTATCAGTTTCTATATGGTAACAAAGCAACCTATTCTAAAGGAGATAAAAGAGCTATAGTTCAAGACCAAGCCAAGGATACCCTTACTATAGTTATGGTGATTCAAAACTATATTCACATCAACTGAACTAACTAATATACCAATAGGCCAGGCGAACTACCATGTAATGTAATGGCATCTAGTTACCATTCCAAATAAATGATTATAGATTTGAATCTCGGTGGTGGGGCTGAGCTTCTTTGGGCTGAAAATATTAGAAAAATTATAGGACAGGTTCAAAAAAAAAAAAAAACTAATATACCAACACTATATCAACATAGTTAGCTTAACCAATTTTAGCTTATGTGATCACTAGTATTTGATTAATTAATTTTTTGTAACAACTAATTTACCAAACACCTTTTCTGCTAATGCTATCAACTAGCCAAACACACTTAACTCAATCCGCTATCAACTAACAGCTATTTACCAAACAACTCCAAAATAAATAAAAGCACAGCCTTTATTGAATATAGTAAATTATATAGAAGGGGGAAACTTTACCTTCCAAGCAAGGGAGAAACCCAGATTATGAGCAAGAGAACTGCTAAAAACCCAGCAGAGGAAACAGAGCAAGGCAGCCAAAGATCCAGCTTTATTGTCCAAAGCCACATAGAAAACCCCATAAACCAAGGTGAGCAAGAACCCATAATTCAGCACCAAAATGGTGTGGTCACAGAGCTGAATCGGAGAGGTCTTGAAGATTGGGGATGTGAAATACAAGGGAATCAAAGCCGTAAAGAAAATTGGCCAAACAAACACCACGTGAATCAACACATTCACTGGGTTGCTGTGGTATGCCCCATAGAATGCAAAGTGTTTCTCCAAATCCAACAATCCCATCTTTAATTTGCCTTTTGGAGAATTTTGGGGATTATTTGATGAATTTAGGATGGGTCTACTCTGTTTTCTTGAATAGGGACATTTCGTAGACGAGAAGCGACGAAAAAATAAGGAAAACTGGTAAGCAAGACGGACGCTAATTCCGAATTGATGTCTTCGAGAAAGATGGGCGGTGGATGGGAATCTCTGCCGTAGGCTTAGCTTGATATTGATAGGGTGGTTGGATAAGATTAAAAAATGTTAAGATAGTGGTAAAAGATTTTAACTGAGTTAATACCTAATTTAGTACTACCTCCGTCCCATTTTAGTTGTCTGGATCGTTTAACTGAAGTTACTTTTTATCGAATTTTTTCATAATATTAAGTTTAGAATTAATATATAAAATTTATATATTTAGAAACTACATTAAAAGTACTATTAAACACAAAAAAATTATATTTAAAAATAATAAAAAATTACTAAACAAAATAAGCAATGAAGAAAGAGTTTGTTTGACCAATGAATAGTAAATAGGACAGGTAAAATGGGACAGAGAGAGTACTTGACTGTAGTAGTTTTTCTGATTTTAGTTTTAAATAACTTTTTGTGTTTAATTAGAGTTAATTCCAGCAATGATCGCTCAACTATGTTGATTTTTCAAAATTGGTCATCGTCTTTTAATTTGGACGAAATAGACCCTTGACTATTAGATTTGTGCCACCATTGGTCCTTCCGTGAACCTAGGGTTAGTTAAACGTTAAAAGCAGGGGTAAAAGCGTCAATTTATAGCGTTGGTTCATTACCCCAGCCCCATGCCTCCATTGTTGTTGCCACCACCAACTCCTTCGACTGACGACCAGAACTGCTCCAGCCCTTACAACGCCGCCTCTTCTAAGGACCTCCAACCTGTGTACGTGGGTAAGTCTCGCTACCAATACCTGGTTGGCTTCGACATCATCGACCACCCTATGTTCCAGGAACTGGCGAAGCGCTCCGGCAGCTACTCCGACGAGTCCACCGCCATCGAATGCGAAGCGGTGATGTTCAAGCACTTGTTGTGGATTCTCGAATAAAAATAAAAAAAAAGCATTCTAACATAAAAGCAGATGCATGCGTTCTTGTAAATAGAGCATGCATTGAGTGCCAGAGTCACATGCTCACTATGGAAGATCCTGTAACTGTTGAGTACATAACTCGCTATATTACTGGCCTTCAGCAAAAATACACTCAAAGTGGTGGTGTAAGACCATTTGGTCTTTCTACCTTGCTTATTATTGGTTTTGACCCATACACAAGTGTTCCATCTCTTTATCAGACATATCCATCAGGTACTTTTTCAGCATGCATGGAAGGCCAATGCAACTAGGAGGAACTCCAACTCAATCCGGGAGTTTCTTGAGAAGAATTACAACGAAACCTCTGGTCAGGAAACTGTGAAGCTATATCCTAGCCATTCGTGCTTTGCATGATGTTGTTGAGAGTGATGGAAAGAACATAGAAGTTGGTGTCATGACAAAGGAGCATGGCTCAAACACTAATCCTTCCAATAGCTTGAGCTTGATGGCTCAAAAGTGAAAATAAAAAATAAAAAAATCTCTCAAACTAGCATTACCATCTCCCTTCCCCTTCCCGTTATCCTCAATCCAAACATAAACTAAATCCCCTATCCTTAATAAAGGGTTATAAAAGTAGATGTTAGATCCAGCAAAGAAGAGACGCGATTGGACTCGTCAAAGTAGCCGTCGCTGGGTGAAGCAGCGCCACTTTCCGGCTAAACCTAGCGGTACTTCCAGCGGCAGCCTCTTTCCGGCTAGTCGACGTCGTGGGCTTCAATCTTCGCTGGCGATGGCCCTAGCTGGATGAAGGCAAACATATATGCATTAACCTCACCGCGGCGGAGTGCACACCCTTGACTGCTTGAGGCGGAAGAGGAGCTCCACCACGACAGCATCGTCAGTCATCACCGTCGCTAGTGTTGGCTGGCTCAGAATGGAGGAAGAAGGCCATATTATGAAATGACTCATTTACCCTCACATTTAACTCCTCACTAACTGAACATAAACGGAGGGACCATTGCTGGAACAAATTCAATAGTCAATTGTCTTTCTAGTCCAAATTAAAAGACGGGGACCAATTTTAGAAAATCAACATAGTCGAAGGACCATTGCTGGAATTAACTCTGCTTAATTATGTCCTCGACTTTGATGATTTTACTTAATTCAATTCTCAGTTACTAAAATTAATGACTAAATTAAGAAAAATCATTATAGTTGATGACTAAATTAGATAAAATCACTAAAGTCAAAGACTAACTTGGATAAATTTAGTATAGTTGAGGATTAAGTTGGGTATTAATAGAGATGAAATTACTAAGCTATTTTAACATATGAAATTGAGTAAAACCATCAAAGTTAAAGACTTAATTCAGCACCAAAAGTCATTTAGGACTAGATTGAGATAAATCATTATTGTTGAGGACTAAATTGGGTATTAACTCATTTTAACTCGATAGAAAATTAGGTCAATAAATTCGAAATTGATAGGTTTGAATAGGCTAGTGCGGTAGCTCGAGTTATTTAAGCATATTTATTGTTCATAAAAGGTGACATTTTTTTGCCTTCAAGATCTCACACTCCACTGCAACAAGATAATGGAAAGGTAATTTGATAAATAGTACAGAAATAAATCACAATAACTCAAGGTCCCACACCTCGCCCCAATAAGATAATGGAGAAGTAATCCGATAAAATAGTGAAAAAAGTAAATCACAATGACTCAAGGTCCCACACCCTGCTCTAATAAGATAACGGAGATATAATTCGAAAAGATAGTTGAGAAGTAAATTACAATAACTCAATAAACCATTAGGACATTTTCATTAATAGTTTTTTCTTGATTTTTGTGGGGCCAAAGTTGAGGTGGAAAAGAAAGAAAGGGGTGAGAGAAGGTAAAATGAACTTGCAAGAAGTTGTTTTTTTCTAAACTGGGCCAAAAGAATTTTTTTTTTAAAGAAGAAAAAAACTAGTGTGGGTACACCCTCTTTTTTTCTTTTTTTTTTTCTTGTTTTTAAAGTACTACTAACTCTATTCATGAAATTTATATGAATGCACATATTTAATATTTTTTATTAAATTTGTAAATAAAATTTTAATAAATGCATTAATAGATTTATTACAAGATAAATATTTTTGTGAAATAAATAATTAAAAAAATGATTACAATCATTATATATAGTATAAATATATTAGTTATTTTTAGTTGAAATTTAAAAATAGAAAATACTATATGGACTCTCATTCTCTACTCTCAACTCTTATTCCACACTCAATTTATTAGAATAAATATGCTAATTTAAAATATTAATTTGAAAATGTCAAAAATTTTACTTGAATTCGCTCAATAAGTCCAAAAGTCTGAAATTTTAAAGTTATGATCAATAATTTTAAACTTAATTTAAATAAAAATAAATAAATAACTATAAGCCCCGCAATGTATAGGGGTAACTCGAAACCAAACTAACTGGTTTGATTGACATTTCCTAGCCGCAAGTGACTCATTTTTAGCGATTCAAAACTTATAGTCTAGTACCATGATGTATCAAGTTTCGCGAAAGGCATCCAAATTTTATCCAACCCATTTTGTGGTTTTTCTATTCATTATTCAAACAAACTCCTTTATTTTTTATTTTATATAATATTTTATTATTATTATTTTTTTATGGTTAATAGTAATTTTTAGATAATGTATAGATTTTATGCATTAATACTAAACTTAATATTATTATAATTTAAAAGGAAAAATGTACAAATATGCCACTGAACTATTTGGAGATAGCAATTAAGCCACCGAACTCGAAGTTTGAACTTGGAGAAAAAGAGCAATTAACATTTTTAGTAGGTTAACACCAAGTTTGTGCTGATTAGGATGCCATGTGTATCTTTTATTTTCTATTATTATTATTATTATTATTATTATTATTATTATTATTATCCTAAGCATTTGACCCTATAAAAAAAAAACTAAGCAAAATAAAATCCTACTAAGCATTTAGCATTTCCTCCATTGAGATGTCATCATGTGATTGGTAGTTAAATTATTTATTAGTTAGTGGTGTGTAGGTCAAATGGCTAGTTATTTTTTTTCTTTTAAGATCAAATGCTTAGTAGAATAATATATATATATATATATATATATATATATATATATATAAAATAAAAATTACACTTGGCATTCTAATCAGCACAAACGTGTTGTTAACTTGCTAAAAATGCTAATTGCTTTTTTTTTTCTAGGTTCAACAATGAATTTGGAGCTTGTTCGAATTCGGTACTTAGTTGTTATCCCCAAATAGTTCAGTGGTCTATTTTTACATGTTCTCTAATTTAAATTATAAATAACATCAACTTAGGACAATCACATTTGTGATTTGATTTTTTTAGTTTTTTTTTTTCCTTTTTCCTTTTTTCTTCTTCTTTTTCCGTCATTTTTCTGCCTGTGGCACCTCAAAAACCATTAAAAAAACATTATTATTGAGGATATGCTCTTAGCCCTATTAACCGAAACTGATACATATGAGATTGAATGAGTAGTAATTATATACAATTACACATATTTACAGCGTAAGAATGGGGATGAATGAGTAGTAATTCTTTTCAGTTATATGCAAATGTGAAATGACTCTTATCTGCTACTGCAAAATGGAAGAGTGGTTACAAATGGTCACCTTATCCTCTTTTCATTTCCCCCCCTAACTTTAAAAATAAATATAAATAATAAAAACAAACAAAATGCTAAGCTTTCTACACACCAATCCTTTCACAGCACGGAAACATGGCTGAAGCTGTGATGAGCTTCACCATTATCAAACCAAAAATTCATAGCCCCTCTCTTCCTTGTCCATCAAAACTTCCTAAACCAGTAAGTTTTCTGGTGATTTTCCGGTATCCCTATTATTATTATTATTTTTAATCTTTATTTTCCTTTCTAATATTCCAGCTCGGACAATGCTTAAATTCTGCCTTTAGCCCTTGCAGTAGTTTCCAGGTCGGTTGAAACATTTATTTCTACCCAATAAAAGATTATATTTGGTTTGCTTTACAAAGATTCTAAGTTGTAAAGCTTTTAAGCAAAATTTTCTTAATTTCAATATTTTCTGTAAATATATATATATATATATATATATATATATATATATATATCTAAAAGGTTCATTATATTATGGCATGTATGGCAGAGAGGAATTATTGCAATTCCGAAGTGGAAAATTTCAGAATTTGGTTAATAGAAATTGTAATTTTATGAAATTTTTTTTTTGGTAAATCTACCGGGTCTTTTTTCGTCCGTTTAACAGTTCAAGTCCATCCGAGTTTGCTCCGGGAGGCACGGGAGCTGGCCCAAGGAGAATCGCCACTTGTGGGAATCGAAATTAATTTTATGAAATTATAATTCTTCAAATTTAAGGAATTGCAAATCAGGTCCCCCTGCAATTCTATTGAAGAAATTTTGTAGTGTGAGGACCAAATTGCCTTCCCTAATAAATCTACATCTTTTCCTAAGAATTGCAATTGCAACGGACATTTTGGTCTTTATACTACTTATTCTCTTTCAATTCTCATATATACCAAACACTATGATTGAAATTCCCAATAATATTGTTCACCCAACAATGGAATTTAAATTCCTACTGTATTCACATCCTATTCATTTTCCACGAAATTACAATTCATTTTCCCTCCGCTCCTAATTCCGTCATTGCAACCAAACGGTTCTGTTAGTGTTTTGATTTTGTGTTTTGCATGTTGTGAGTGTATAGATTGAAGGTGGGGGAAAGAGCAGAAGGGGTTGTAGAACAAGAGTGAATGCATTCCCAGGTTTGCAATTGATGGCAGTAATGGTTGAGCACTTGGATGGCCAAAGAGACCTCATCACTCACAAGTCTGTTTGGCATCTAAGTGATGCAGCCATCAAAAATGTTTGTAAGTACACTATATATTATACCAAATAATAATTTCAATTCATCAATGATTGATTAATACAAAAATTATTGACCCTCCAATTTTCATAATGTATCAATTTTGGTCCATCCCAGCATAAGGCAAAATTATGTTGTTTTTTCTCCTAAATGATGCAATAAAAGTTCTAATTTATAAAACGTCACTGTATTTTTTTTTAATTTAAATATTGATCTCACTTGTCCACTATTTTGTTGATAATTGGACTGTACGGGTTTGCGAAACTGGCAATTGGATGGCAAATTCAATTAGCCTCAACTGTTTCAAAACAACACGAGTTTTGAGCAAACTCGTGTTGCCCCCTCCCCCTCCCCACCCCCGCAACAATAGTTTTGCAAAAGCACAACTTTTAGCAAGAAGCGAGCTAGCCTTGGTTGCAAGTGCAATTGAGTACACGCTTCAATTTGCTATGGATGGACAAACTTAATTTACATTTCTCACAATAAAACATTTTCTCGTGTGAACAAGGCCTCCCACATACAAACATGTTATTTTTGTTGAGCATATATAATATATAAACATAGAAAGTACAGTCCAATTATCAACTCAGATTTTTAGTTGAGATGGAGTACACGCTTCAATTTGGTACCAAAAGCCTACCTTACGTGATGCTTGGAGTCCGTCAAGCACACGTGGGGAGCGTGTTGAACATATAATATATAAATATAAATTTACAATCCAACTTTTAGTTGAGATGGAACATATGCTTCAATTATTTTACCTTTAATTAATTCATTCATTGTGGTATCTATCACACCATTTCTTTTCTATTTTCAAAACTAAAAAATTTATTTTTCTTGATGTATTGTTAGACTCATTTTACATCATGTTCACTATTTGGGGATGCTGCTTCTTTGGTTCTACTAAAGTAAGCGCTTGTAAATTCTTAAATTGTCACCCATAATGACAAATTAAAGTTGTAATTAATTGGCATTGTTTTTTCTGGATTTTTGTTGTTTTTACTAGGATCCCTACTATGATTCCGAGAATTATAGAGGAGATGGCGGGGATGGTACTGGACATTGGATCTATGATAAGGTATACACATTCTTCTTTATTTTTATTAAGTAATTAAAGATTTTTTTTTTAAATTAAATTTTGATACATTTATGAGTATAGTGCTAAATTGTGACAAAGATCTTGTGGTCGAATGACATAATTGTAATTTTTTAAAATTGGAGGTCATAGATTTGAGAATTATTAATTCGTCGGGGAGGTAATTAAACATGGTTTCTCAAATCGGGACGGAACGGGGGGATTCTGATCAGAGAAAAAAGTATAAGGCTTAGGCTTGTTTGACTTTTCTCTTTATGAGAACAAGCCTAAGACTTAGGCTTATTCTTTGTTATTTAAAAAAAATCAAAATACTAGAGAATACAAGGAACAAAATACATATGTGTATAGTTGATTAAAATATTTATTTATGATAGTAATGTTTAAAAAATGGTGTATAATTAATAAATATTTTTATAATTTGATATCTTAAAGTATTCATTAGGTAATGATTAAACTAATTATTTATGATTCTAATAATTATATGAATGATTAGTAATAATTGTGGATAGTTAATAAATATATTTATGATTTATTAATGAATAAACAGTATAAACTGAGTTATAATAAGGTAAATATATAGAGTCAATTAGATTATTATCAAATATTTATGTAGTTAAGTTCACCAGAATAAATTTTGTTTGGTTAAATTAGTAAGAAGATCTAATTTTTGGTAGTGATAAAAAATTGCAATGGTTCAAATATTTAGTGTAGTTCTGTAGAACCACAACTTAGGGGAGGTTCGGCTGTAGGAGGGAGGGGGTGAAAGAGATGATAGTTTACTACTTTACAATTTCTTGCTTTATTATACTTTAATTCAAATGGGGTAGTAAATATGGTAGGTGTATACACCTACCGTATTTATTGTTCTTTATTTAAAATTAATTAAAAAATAGACTAAGTCTAACTCTAAGGCTTTTTTCAAAAAGACTTTTTTTTTTTTTTTTTTCCAAAAAGACTAAGCCTAACTTTTAGACTTTTTTCCTGCTCTTGTTAACTAACCATGAAAGTCCTTATTTGGAGAACCACTACCTGATCGCCGACAAAATGGCCCTAGGTTTGAACCCTAGTGGGGTTCTTGACTCTGTTCTTTATATCCCTAATTATTTTTCCTACTTTTTTCCTCCTAACTTGGCAACATTTGATTGGTTTAGATCGAATTTGGTCTACAACAGATAAATAAAGTATATTGAACAGATACTACCTTGTAATAGAATCGATAATACTAAATAAGAGTTGTAGAGAATAAATGTAAAAAACATTGAGGAATTGTGCAGCAAGAAGACATTGAAGAAAGATCTCGGGCGGAGCTATGGCGTGAGGAGCTGATAGAGGAGATAGAGCAGAAGGTTGAAGGGCTGCGAGAGCTAGAAGAAGCTAAGGAAGAAGAGCTTGTCAAATGATCATTTAATTTGTTTCACATTATTATATTTTAATTTTAATTTCCAGCAACATGTATGTATATGATGCTACACTCTGCTGTCCTGTCCTGTCCTGTCATGTACCTATATTATATTTCCACAAACATAAATAAACTGAAATAGAATACACCACTGGAAAACAACCATAATCCACTAATCCAGATATGCTATAATTATATCTTTATCAAACAAAGAAGAAAAAATCACACTTTTGATCTCGCAGTTACTATTCACAAGTTATAAAGTTTAGTCCGTCTTTCTTTAAATTTTACAAATTTGGTCTTCTTTGTTGAACAAGATGAGAATCCCGTCTTTCAACTAACCGAGATATCATACTCTATTTGTATATAGGTTTTATGAGAAAATAAAGAATATATTTGCATTAATCTTGCTGGGAATTGAATTTTCTACAGTTATTCAAAAATCAACGGAAAAATACAAGTTCTTCAAAAAAAAAAAAAAAAAGAGAGGGGGAAAAATACAAGGCGTATAAAACACAATTTCCGTAAATTTGATTTTGCTTCCTCTCTAGGATGTTAGGAGCGTTGAAACATCGATTTCCTAATATACAATGGATTACAAAAATATATTTGAGTACTCAAATGTAATGTTTTTCAGGGAACTTGAACTGAGTGAACTCAAAATTGGCAAATTCAATCAATCTCTAGTATTTCAAAACAACACGCGTTTTGCACAAACCCGTGCTTCCCCTCTCCCCCAGCAACAATAGTTTCGCAAACCCATCCATGCGACTCTTATTTTGAATACAAACTCGTCCATGCGACTCTAGAAGCACAACTTTTAGCAAGAAGCGAACCTGGGTTGCAACTTGCAAGTACAATTTAGTATAAAATTTTTGGGCTCATTTTTATTTGATTTGCGGGCCGCCTATCATACTCTACGGCCCTTTTTCAGTTGCACGCGGGTCTGCGTACCTTGCCCTATAGGGATAAGACGAGATTCGCACACCAAGTTGCATACCTTGCCCTATAGGCCTAGGTGAAGTTGCATACGAGCCATCTCTTACACAATGTGGGTGACTTACAAGATGAGGATCGCCTACCCTGCTCTACGAGCCCTTTTTGTTTTTGTTTTTGTTTTTTTTTTTTTGTTTTAAGTTGCACGCTAGATTGTGTACCTTGCCTTGCAAGCCCAGGTGGAGATTCACATGTCGGGCTGCGTACCTTGCTTTGTAGGCCCGGGTGAATATGCGTACGGGCCGCCTCCTACAGTTCTACGTATTGCAAGTGTTGTACGAGATGCGGGCCACCTATCCTGCCCTGCAGGCCGATACTGTTTTTTTCTCCCTTTTTTTCTCTCCTGGGCCGCCTACCCTGTCTTGCAGGCCCAACCATAATCATTTTTTTAATCTCTAGGGCTGCATACCCTGTGTTGCGGCTTAACATTGAAAGAAAAGCCGATGAAGAGTAGTAAGAAAATAATCAAAAGTTTTTTTTATTACCTTCTCATGTAGCTTGTCAATCCAATCACAATTTTTTCCCTAGGTCGCCTGCCGTGCCATCTGAGCCCAAAGTACAAAATAAAACTGAAAATTATTTTATTACTTCCTCAGGCTACTTACTTAGCCTACGAGCCCATTTGGGTGCTATTGTTTACTGTAACTTCTCTTGTCTAGACTGCAAAGCTTTTGACTCATTCTAGGACCACTTATATTGTCTGTAGGTCCACTACCACGTTCATTTTTGTTTTTTTTTTTTGTTTTTTTTTTTGCAGCTTGCTTAGACTGCAAGACTAACCAGAAATATATGCTAATATTTTTTTTAATGTAGAAATATTTTTTCTTACCTCCTCGAGCTTCTTGCAAGCCCACCAAAGTGTTGTTATTTAGTCCAGGGTCACCTACCCAACCTACGAGCCCTTAATTGTCGAGGTATGGTCGATATTCTCCTCGATGGTCTCCTCATGAATCGGTACGGGCTCCTTGATCAGATCCTTATTCCTTCTATCGATGGTTCCCTCCTCCCAACTTGAGAAGTGCAAATTTAGTAGGGAGTGACTTCGCTTGACAGTTTGGGTAAGCAGCTAGCTGTTAGGCTCGGTTAGGTCGCGTCCCACACTGATGTTCGACTGCCATTACACTGATGACGCTGACTATTTCCCATGCCAAAGGTTGGAAGTCGATTCAACCCTGAGGAACCTTGGTTGGTTCCGTGACGGTAGCGTCTCTTTCGATCGCCATAGTGCCAATCGGATCTCTCGTGTTCTTTGGGTAGGGAACTGACCCTCACAAACGAGATCGACCACCGCCTTGCTGACTAAGGCTTTCCTACGGATCCGGGGAACGTTCACTGTGTGACTCAGTCATTTTGGCATATCTCGAGTTTGATTGTTTCGAGAGGAAAAGGGTAAAAACTAGGAACACATGCTTTTAACGCGGGTGCGAAAGTATAGAATGTGGGTTGATATGTACAAAGTCCCAATTTGGCGGCCCAAAGAATAATACATAATGAATATTATAGCCCTAGTAGAGGACTAGGAATAATTAGGAATAACATTATAGCTAGTGAGAGTCGAACCCTGGTTTGTCCTTGTTAGAAATTAGGACTTGTGACCACCAAGCTAGGATGTATTGTAAGGACCAATGGATGATCACATAAGAGGAAATAAGGGTGCCTATTTATAGTGTAGAGACCTCTCTACATGCTCGACAAATGCACATCTCTAGCTTGCCTACATTCCTAGCTATACACGTGTCCCCCGCTATTTGGATACCAGCGATCTTCACACAGGTAAATAGAGTACCATACCTTATATTACGTGATGTCTTGAGTGGCTTAGGTGGTTGGTGCTTGTGTTGATATCCCATAAGGTGCAGATTTGTAACTTGCTGGCTACACCACCATAATTTAGCATTTTAACCCTTCAATACCAAAGAAGTACAAAGTTTTGAGTGGTATCAATAGACACCACTTACATATACATAGCTCTACCAGTGTATTTTGTGATGAATATTTTTATCGCATTTCAAAGTGTTTCAATCTCTTGCCCCCAATGGTAATATTTTTGTCTCTGCCCTTTAGGTAGTAGTCTTGCATAAACTTTGATCAAAACTCCTTTTCTCTAGAATTAGAACTTATTTTCCTTTTCTAGTAGGGTAAATAGAATTAGTATTATAGTGTTTTTAATTTTTTGTTGTTGTATAGTTTGATACTCGTTGGCCCGTTAGCTCCTAACCGGTTCAGAGTATAAACTAAAGGAGGAAATAGTAAAAAGTAGAGTAGAGACAAGAATGATAGAAGAAGAAATTAGCATCCATTTTCATTAGTTTCTATTACAATATATAGATTCTACAATGGATAGCTGTTACAAATCATGTCACAAGCCCTAGCTGTTAAAAATCATGTCATCAATCACCATAATAATGTCCATAATTAAGATTTTATAACACTCCCCCTTGACATTATTTTTCCATAATTATGCCTCGTTAAAAACTCGCTAGAAAAAATCTGTGGGAAAAACTTAGTAAAAAAAAAAAAAGAGTACATGATATATGGATAATCATGTATTGCATTAGTTGCCTCATGAAAACCGTACACTAAGAAAAGCCAGTGGAATAAAACTTAGTTAAGGGAAAAAGAGTACAACCATAAACCTTCTGAGTTCAATCTTTAGGATTGCAAGAGTTGTTGGTTTTCTCGACTGATAATTTATGTGCACCGAGATGTTGTTGCTCCCCCTGAAGACAATAACCTTACTAATTGATTGTAGCATATTTTGTGACAAACAAATACCCGGAGTATCGGGTTATCGATCCACAGGGAAGCGGGGCGTGTCAAGCACTAGTTACTAATCAATTCTATTGAAGCTAATCCTAACGTAAAGAGTGTTTGATTGAGTGCAAATATAGTAGTAAAAAAGAATAAAGAAAGCTAGTTGATGAAAACAATAGAGAGAGAGAGAGTGGGATTTTCGGGATTCAAGTGTTTAATCTCCTAATGCCAAACTAAAGTGAAATATTTAATTTGGGTTAGATAAGTGTTTAAGATGCACTCATGAGGGGAATTATTCCTATAACTCCTACAAGACAAGAATAAGAACAAGCATCTTAAACTCCTTAACTAAATACTCTTTTCCAAGAAGTAATAGCCAAGTGCAATTGTGGGTGTCCTAGTTTATATCCTTACTCCCATCAAGACATAAATATAGCAATTGAAACAAGCAATTGGGTCCTTAATCACAAGCATCAACAATATGAAACACAATTGCATAACAAGTCATCAAACCCAAATGTAAATATATCATTAAAACATGAAGAACAAGGCAAAATAGGGTTCATAAACACTTTTCACCCAAAAATCCCAAAGTTGTTTTAGCCAATCATGTCTAGTATTGAATTCAAAGCACAAATGTTAAAGAGTTTACAAAAACTAAGAAAGTAAAGGAAAGGGGAAGAGATTCTCCCAAATGTAGCCTTCCAAGCTTTCCCTTCTTCCTCCCAAAGCTCTTGCAGCTCCTTGAAGTGACCATCTACTACCAAAAGTCTGGATCCCTCCTTAACTTCTTGAAGAGACAATACACTCTTTCACTCACTCATTTTTGTCTCCAAAAACGCAGCCTGGTTCTAGGGTTTTTGGAAAATGAGCCTTTTATAGTGGAGACCAAATAAAATAGGGGCAAAATGGAAAATTCTACAGAACTGAAAATTTTCACTGTACAGGATTCTCGACGCGTCGAGCCTTGAATCTTCAAAATAGGAAGCTCACTGGAATTTCTCGACGCGTCGAGACTAGGGCTCTACGCGTCGATCCCTGATCTTGGATCAAAACATCGCACACTATAAATTTTCGTGGCGTCGAGGCAGATTCTGGACGCGTCGAGCTCTCAAAGTCAACATTCTTCATCCATTTTGACTCCAAGCATGCCTTCAAATATTCCCTTGCTTTTGGATTTGATCTAAAATGATTTCAAAACACTAACAAACACCATAAAAGCACTCAAATCAAGAATGAAACCATATCTACATGAGAAAACAAGGAAATATGCATTGAAAATGGCAATTTAAAGAACTTAGGCTCAAAAGTACATCCAAATCAATTAGAAAAATATGCACAATTGAGATTATATCACTAATCTACATATACCAATTTTATGAACATATTTCTAAAAAATGGATGTAGGTAAGGACTTAGTGAATAAATATGCTAGATTTTCGCTTGATTGAATCTTTTGGACTTGTATTTCTCCACTCTTCTAGAGCTCATGTGGATAAAAGAATTTTGGTGCAATATATTTGATGAGATTACCTTTAACATATCCACTATTCATTTGTGCAACACATGCTGCATTGCCCTCATACAGGATAGTGGGACCTTTTTAATACTCATTATTCCACATGATTATTGAATATTATGTATTAGTGACCTCAACCATACACATTCTTTTGAGGTTTCATATAAAGTAATGATTTTTGAGTGATTTGATGAGGTAGCTACTAGTGTTTGTTTAACTGATTTCCATGAGACAGCAGAACCTCCACAAAGGAATACATATCCTGTCTGAGATCTAGCATTATGCACATCAGACATATAGCCAACACCCAAATATCCTACAAATGTGGTGTATTGGTCCCTTTTAAATAGAAGCTCAAGATCCTTTGTGTCTTTCAAATATCTGAGGATATGTTTTATGTCATTCCATTGCCTTCTGATTGGAGAAACACTAAAACGAGCTAGCATGTTTACTGAAAATGCAATATCAGGTCTAGTGTAGTTTGCAAGATATAGAAGTTCTCCGATGACACTTAATTAAGGGACTTCTAGTCCTAGAATATCCCCATTATTCTCTTTAGGTATGTATGGGTGCTTATCAACTTCAAGTGATCGGACTACCATTGGAGTACTAAGTGGATGAGACTTATCCATGTAGAATCTCTTCAATAACTTATTTGTGTATTTGGATTGGTGTATGAATATCCCTTCAAGGAGGTGCTCTATCTGCAGGCCGAGACAAAACTTGGTTTTTCCCAAGTCTTTCATTTCAAATTCCTCCTTTAAACACATGTATGCCCTCTTAACATCCTTGTATGTCCCTATAATGTTTATATAATCTACATAGATGGATATAATACAAAATCCATTAGATGGTTTCTTAGTGAAGATGCAAGGACTGATATCTTTATTCTCATATCTTTGTTTTAAGAGGAATTCACTCAATCTACAAAACCACATTCTTCCTGATTGCTTTAAGTCATATAATGACTTTTTTTAATTTTACGCTGAACGTATTTTGATTTTGTATTTCCTTTGCATAAAGGATTTTGGATGCCCTTGGGTACTTTCATATATATGTCAGCGTCTAGTGACCTATATAAATATGCGGTCACAACATCCATTAACTGCATTTCTAGATTCATTTTTACTGCCAGTGATATTAGATAACAGAACGATGTGCCATCTAAGACAAGAGAGTAAGTTTTTCAAAATCTATTCCGGGTCTCTATGAGAACCCTTGAGCTACTAGTCTTACTTTGTATATGACCACCTCATTCTGTCCATTCCTCTTTCATACAAATACTCATTTGGATCCTACTGGGATCACACTTTTAGGGGGTGTTTGGTTCAAGTTATACAACATAACCAAAGGAATGTAGCATTCCAAAACTTACATTCCTATATTTGGTTTATATTATCTTAGGGAATATAACATTCCCAACGAATGGAACATGCCCTCCACATAGGATTTTGAAGGGAATGCGATTCGCTTACCTTTATTAGGTTATCTAAGATTACCTTAGATACTTATATATTTTGCTATTTTAATTCTAATTTTATACACACACGCGCGCACTCACACACGCTCACACACACACACATATTATTTTTATTACGTCACGTTAGCTTATATAACATAATTTTGTTTCTCAATTCTCAAGTTCAAGATTTTAGTTAATATTTTAAAATCATGTAATTATATATGATAACGTTATCTTATTTATTTATTTTAATTTTTAAATTTATTAAAATATATGAAAATATGTTAAGGGTATTATAGTGTAGTGTGTGTATATATATATAACATAAAAGATAACCCTAAACCAAACATGATTATATTACATGTCTCAATTTTAACCAAACACAAGAATTAACATTCCTAGTAATCAAACATTTCCAGCAATCTAACATTCCCTAATGTAATCTAACATTCCGTGAACCAAACGGCCCCTTAGGAGTAAGTACAAGAGGACTAAAAATGTTTCTCTTATTTAGTGAGTTGAGCTTAGCCTCAATTGTTTCTTTCCATTTCAACAAATCAGAGTGCTTCGATGCTCTGCTATAGTTTTTGGTTTTGGATCTATATTATCAAAAGGAATGTGAAGAGCAATTGTACAGGCGAATATTTACATCAACCAAGTCTTTCTCATTTGCTAATATATCTTGGTGAAGGTGTTCCTTATCCTTAGTGTTAGATTTATTTGTAGCACGTGCATTTACACTAGGTTTTCTACTACTGTCAATAGCGGTTGGGAAACGACGAAAAAAAATTGAGCAGGAGCGTTGGCCACCATTGTCAACAGCGGCTATTGCTGCCACCACTCTCCGCCGAAGCGTCGACCACCACCGTCGATAGCCCACCACTGCGGTCGCTATCGCCGAGCAGGGTAGAACATAGATTGAGACAGAACGCAACTCTACGAAGCTATTCTCCATCGTCGACGCCAAGCAGCGTCGGTCGTCGTCTCCAAGCAGCGCCAGTCGTACCACCGACAAAGCAGATCGCCAGGTTTTGATTTCTTTTTTATTTATAATTTTTTAGAAAAAAATATATACTCAGAATGTAAATAAATTCGAAAAAAACATATATATTCATATAGGAGAAATACACACACACACACACATACTAGTTTTTTTTTAAATAATTTTCTGGTATTTCAAAATTTTGTTTGTGTATTTTGAAAAAAAAAATTACTTTGAAAACATATACATATTAAGGTAAAAAAAATGTAATGTACTATATATTGAAAAATATGGATTATGGAAAATATATGTACATTTTTGTTTAGAGTCATTTCCATTTTTGGTCATACTGTTATTGGAGCATTGCCAATTTAGTCTACTTCATTAAGTTTTGCCACATTGTGACCAGTCTTATTTAGTTCTTGTCATTTTTAGTCCACCGTTAAAATTTTCGTCAAATTGCCAGCCAAAATAGGGGTATTTTTGGTCTTTTCATACTTTGGTCATCTCCTTGACCCTTTGCAGTGGTTTTCCTTACACATTTTCATCTATTGAAGAGGTCCGACGAAAGCCATGTGAGCCACATTACAAAGCCATGGCTTTCAATTCGCCGGACCTCTTCATTGGATGTAAATCTGTAAGGAAAACCACTACAAAGGGTAAAGGAGATGATCAAAGCATGAAAGGATCAAAATACCCCTGTTTTGGACGGTTATTTGACGAAAATTTTAACGGTGTACTAAAAGTGGCAATGACTAAATAAGACTGGCCGCAATGTGGCAAAAATTAATGAAGTGGACTAAAATTGGCAATGCCCTAATAACAGTTGGACCAAAAATGGAAATGACACTTTTTGTTTATCTATATTTTTCAAAATTTTTGGTTTGTATCAATGGATGTCAAAAATTTGTGTATAAATTTCAAAGTTTTTATATATTTTGAAAAAAAAAAATGATCAAAATTATTTCAAAAAGAAAAAGAAATTTTGTTTATCAAAATATTACAAAAAATTTCGAAAGCGAAAAAAATTGTGATTAGTAAAAAGAAATGTGTGTGTGTGGGTGTAGTGCCAATTCATATAGATAATAACAAAAAAAAAACATATACATATTAAGTCACATAAAATATATATTATTGATGCAGATATGTATACTACCCGAAAACATATAATCATATTATCAAGATTTCACAAATTCACAAATTCACAAATTCACAAATGCATAAAACATAAATATATACGATTTTAGGCATCCTGAAATAATAAAGCATAGAAAAATACTCATAGTTTGACCCGTTAGCTCCTAAATAATCAATGTGTTGCAAGCAATTTTAGAATATAAACTAAAGTAGGAAATAGTAAGAAGTAGAGTAGAGACAAGAGTGATAAGAAGAAAAAATCAACATCCATTCTCATTAGTTTCTACACTAGTTGTTACAAATCAAATCATAAACACTAGTTGTTAGTTTGTTACAAATCATGTCATCAATCACCATAATAATTTCCATAATTAAAATTTAATAACAGTTTTTCCCTTTTTGATTAATAAGACACTCAAGGAATGTAAATGCAATTTTCTATGCGGGCTTTTGTTTTAATTAAATTAATTTAAACGAGCCACATACTTGTATCATTAAACAATTTTTATTTTGAACTTATTCCTACTATTACAGAGAGTAAAGAATTAGCATATCAAGGATAACCAACAAATTAACCATTGGGGTAGCTTAAGTGGCAATTGAGCTCTCTTTGTGAAGAAGAATTTCAAAAGAATTTGGATTCAATTCCCACCACTTAACTTTTTAATTCCTAAATATTACATTTTGATTTAAAAGTATTATAAATGTAAAGAGACTAAAAAGGATATATTCATAAAATTTAAATAATTTTAAATTTCAATAGATTTGTTTACATATTAAAATATAAAATAATGAAATCAATATATTTTAATAAAATATATAGTAAGAACATTTATTTGAAAATATATAAAGTAAAACAAAATGTTTATACTTCATACAAAAATTAATGTTCAAACACACAAATGTCAAATTGAAATTACAACCAAACATATTGAAGAGAAAATGCCAAAAGAATTTTAATTGGGAGGGGTAAAGGATGTCATTTATTTAAAATAATAAGGATAAAGATGGAAAAAAATTAGGAAGCTACTAGCTTATTTTGGAAACATTACCAAACAAAACTTATAACTTATTAGTAGTTTAAAACAAACTATAAACTTCTAAATAAGCTCTGCCAAACATAGCTTTAAAATAATTTATATTCTCATAAAGTAAAACTTTATATTAATACTTTAATTATTTTAATATAAAATATAATTGTAATGCAAATAATACTCCGTATTTTTATTCCACAATAATATAACATATATCATCCATTACATTTAATTTTGAAAACGCTTTATGTACTTTTATTTTTAATACATATATATATATATATATAATACTAGTCTTGTTTATTCGTCTTGATGGAATCTTTTAAATGGTACAATTTATTTTTAATTATACAAAATTTATGTTTAAGCATTTAAAAAAATTATGTAAATACATAAAAACAAAATAAGGATACAAGATGAATTAACAAAAATAAACTCGGGTAAAATAGAAAATAAAAATTTTCACATCAAAATGGCGTTGATGAAGACTGCAACGCCATATTTGGTGGAGAAAATGTTGCCTTCATTGGAGGGATGTTTGCACCAAAAATCCCACCAAAATGGCGTTTGGTGCCTTCTTTGGAGAAGGCTTTAAGTATTATATTTTCCTGATGAGTAACAATCGATTTATCTATAATTAGTATTATATTTTTCATAATAAATATTACAATTTTTTTTTATAAGTAATAACAATTAATTTATCTCCAACTTAAATTACACTTTTTTTTCTCATAAATAATTCTTCAACTTCTAAATATTACATTTTCTTGAAAAATATCACATATTTTCTCATAATAATTACTTCTGTCCCATTTTTCCTGTCATATTTACTATTCATTGGTCAAACCAACTCTTTCTTCATTGCTTAATTTCTTTAGTAATTTTTATTTATTTTGAAATTTGACTTTTTGCGTGTAATAATACTTTTAATGTAGTTTCTAGATATATAAACTTTAGAGTTAATACCACAAATGGTCCTCTGACTATTGGGGTAGTACTTCTTTTAGTCCTCAACTTTCAATTCGACCACAAATGGTCCTCTGACTTTCATTTTTGACCACAAATAGTCCTCTGTTAAAATTTCTGTTAAATAGGTGTTAAATCTAGGGGTAATATCGTCAAATTGATTAATATTATTATGATTAATTCTTTTTTAGAATTATATGACAACATAATTAATTTCAAACATTAATAAACATTAAGTTAATAAATATAAAAATAAAATGGACGTGAGAACTTATATAAATGAACAAATTAAATAAAAATCCATGATTAAATGTTCGCAATTTGTACTTGATTAATTATATTAATTCAACGGTAACAGCTTTCAGTTATGTCCCAAACAAAATATTTGATCGATTAATGAAAAGTGAAAATTATTAATCGACCATGTATGAACAACCATGAAAATGATGAAAGCAAGATTTTTTTTAAAAAAATCTTCCATTTTAGTCTGTTGGTTAAATTAAAATAGATAGCTCTAATATTAAATCTTAATTTTGTACGCATAATTACGAGAATAAAGTGTATTGTCTTTTTATTTATGAGTATTTATATTTGTTAATTGTTTCAATTATGCTTGTTGGTGAAAAATTATAAACATTTTTATTTTATGAACATTATATATATCAATTTGACGATAATACCCCTAGATTTAGCACCTATTTAACAGAAATTTTAACAAAAGGACTATTTGTGGTCAAAAATGAAAGTCAGAGGACCATTTGTGGTCGAATTGAAAGTCGAGTACTAAAAGGAGTACTACCCCAATAGTCAGAGGACCATTTGTGGTATTAAACTTAATATTACGAAAAATTAAATTAAAAATAACTTCATTTGAACTTAGTTAACCGAACCAGATAAAAAAAATGAGATGAATGAGTATCTTTTTCTTTATAAATAACACTCAATTTATCTATAAATAATATTAATTTTTTTTACCATAAAACGTCACAATCTCATTAATAAAGATGGTAGGATGGTCCCAATGGAAAGCCCCAATACATTTACCATAGCTTTAAAATTACTAAGGTAATAATGATAAATATAGGAGGGTGGCAGTCAGAATAAGTTTGAGGTAAATATGAATGGATAAGAAATTTTAAATTTGTTTTGGATAAAGTTTAGTGATGATCCAAATCCAAGTCATAGATGATAGACCCCACGGCCCCACCACTCCCCCTTTCCCATTAGGCCACTCCCCTTTTTCCCTTTTAATAATTCTCAACACACATTTTACATACAGTTTTCATACACTTTTTTTCTGTCTTCTTTATCTTCAACACTTGCGAGATCCCTTTTCATGCTTCAAATCAGCGCCCAAAAAGTCCAGAACCACAACCCCTTCTCTTGCCCTTTTTCCCAACCACCAATATATCTTTTGGTGTAAAAAGAACCATTTTTTTTTTATTTAATACAAGTGCCCTCTCTTTATTTCCTTCTGCAATTGGTTCTTGTTACATTGGGTTTTGTTAATGGCGTCCTCTTTGAAGAACAGGTTTTCTCTTTCTGGGTCTCTCCTCAGCTCCAGAGCTAAAGGCTCTTCTGGGGTTTCTTTGCCATTTGTAGCTGTCCAGGTTGCAGATTCAAGATCAAAAGAGTTTCTTGGCAAGCCTTTGAATATATCAGATCAGATAGGGTTCAGCAGCTGTAATGTTAGACCTCTCTGTGTTAATGTATGTAAAGATTATGTTTTTTTTTTTTTTTTTCTGGGAACTTTTGGTGATTTAAAAAAAAAATATATATATATATATATATATATATATATATATATATATATATATTTTTAGGCACAAGCATCAATCTGTGTTAGCAGATCTCTGAGGTGGTGGGAAAAGACTCTTCAGCCCAACATGATAGAGATCCATTCAGCACAAGAGCTTGTGGATACATTGGCAAATGCTGGGGATAGGTTGGTCATTGTAGACTTCTATTCCCCTGGTTGTGGTGGTTGCAAGGCCTTGCATCCTAAGGTATGTTTGTATGTATATATGTGACACCAATTGATTTTTTTTTGTTCTTATTTTTCTGGGTAATAATCTGTTTCTTGATGGCAGATCTGTCAACTGGCTGAAACAAATCAAAATGCCATTTTTCTCAAGGTCAACTATGAAGAACACAAGCCCATGTGCCATAGCCTCCACATACATGTTCTGCCATTTTTCAGATTCTACAGAGGAGCAGAGGGGAGGGTTTGTAGCTTCAGCTGTACTATTGCAACTGTAAGCATCTGTACTATGTTATCCTAGGCTAATTTACCAATTTTGCAAAAGGCCCTAGCCTCTAGTATATTGTGAGTTGTTAGACTATTATAATCCGAGTATATTGTCTCTAATTTTTCATTCAGAACTGTGAGTTGTTAGACTATTATAGTCCCTAGTCATCTACATAGGTTAGATAGTTAGTTGAGTATATAATCGGTGAAATATAGAAGATGAGCAATTGAACAGACAAAAAAAAAGCCATTCGGCCGATTAGGGCGCCAAGCCAAGGTGCATGACCAACTCAGGCGCCTAGGGCACCTAATCGGCCGGTTAGACGGATGGCGGACTAAAAGCCGCCAGAATTGAAATCCCCTTGATTTAGGGGCGTCTTGGTTGATTTTTACAATACTCTAATTTACTTCCTAAATAAATTTGTATTTTAATGTTGTCTGTCTGCGCAGATCAAGAAATTGAAGGATGCATTAGTGAAGTATGGGACAGAGAGATGCTGCAGCAGCCTTGGAGCAGCAAAGGGTCTTGAGGAATCTGAACTTTTAGCTTTATCCTCAACTGTTAAAGTTTCAAGAAAGTCCCCAGTGGAGGAGTCTACTGTGATGGATAGGATTGAGGATTTGGTTTCAAGTTTGGGCAAAGCTGAGAACATGGCTGGATTAAGTGGTGAGCTGTTGGCTACATAGATTAAGGGATTCATGGAGGCTGGCAAAAGAGAATCCAAACATTTGAGATTTTTTTTTTTTTCAGTATTTTTGAAATTTTGATTTGTGCCTATGAGATGTACATATTATTAATGGGGTATAGACCCCATGTAAACAGGCTGGTTGTGTATTTTTAGGATAGAGACATAAAGTCTTGCAGATTTGGGCAATTTGACGTTGTCAACCAAGATTACAATATTAATAATTATAATAATTATTATTTGGATAAGTTGCTGATTTTCCACTTATCAATAACAAAAAATTTTAATGATGCACTTATACTCAGGCCACTAATATAAATAGGAGTACAACTTCATAACACTCACGAAATCATAATATTTTTTTGAATACCACGAAATCATAATATTAATTGTTCACAAAAAGCAAAATTTTTTCGCTTCTAGAATTTACATTCGGCTCGGCAGAATAGTGAAAGCGCAAATTACGGCGATCAGCCCTCATTAGATGGGAGGAGTAGGAGTAGTGCTTGACAGGACTCAATTCTGACTTGGCGGTCCATTAGTAGGATGCCGCGCTCGAACTTGCGGGATCTGTCCACTTTGGGCATATCATTATATTACTATCAGTATTATAGATTGTCTTCAACAATATTCTGTTTGCAGAAGTGAGTCAAGCTTGTGAGAAATGTTGGAAAATAGCAAAAAAATGGCATTTTAAGTGGTTATTTTGTGGTACAAATTAATGTGGGGTCTACTTCCGATTTGGGTTGGGCCAAAGTGGATTCGGTTCTTCGTAGTTAGACGAAGAGATTGATATATTGTACGCACAAAACGAATAATGGGTGAATGAGAAATTGGTTCTCAAAGTTGACCCATTTGAGTTGGAAAAATGGTGGGAAAGCTTTAGAATAAGGCTTTGTGGGTGAATGAGAAATTGGTTCTCAAATTGACCCATTTGAGTTGGAAAAATGGTGGGAAAGCTTTAGAATAAGGCTTTGTCCCACATTGGTTTGGGAAGTGGGTTTGCATCACTATTTATACAAGTGCCTTTCTTAGGCCTAGCGAATTGTATAGCATAGAGGTTCTCTTTCGCACGTAAGGGGGTGCAAATCAAATCCCAAAAAAAGTTCGAAAAGGTTTGAACTCGTGTGCGCTGGCACCTGCGGGCTAAGTGATTTTTTTCCAACACGAAACCACTAGGATTCGGTCTCCTAGTCCTTGCCCAAGGACTCGTGGGTTCGACCTAAGCCGTGAACCAGACTGGTTCAGACGACTCGCGTAATGGTTCGGCCTTCCGTAGCCCGAATCCTAGTCCATTTGTGTAATCTGATCACCTCGGTGTGACTCCTTGTCTCGGGTAGTGACCTTTCAAGTTTTGATTCATCTGTTACGGAATTAATTACGGGTTAATTCCAATTTTTATTTTTTATATCAATTCTCAGGTAGTGCTCTACCGTTATAGGAGTTACAAGCATGATTTTATGATCACATTAAGTGCCTATGATTAAATGCTATTAATCCAGCAACTCCTATATAAGTTGATGGTAGAAGCTGCATTTTACACAGAACGAAAATCACACATTTCTCTCTCGAAAATCCGCTTCTACTCCCTTCTTTGCATACTGTGTTCAGGCCTTTGTTTTAGTTCGCTGGGTTTCTAAGTTTGAGTGCTCAAACTAGAAATCGAAGCTTGTTTTATCCTGGGAAACCTAGACTACAACGCTCCTACCACCGTGGGAGGTAGCAAATAAGGTTTTAAGGACAGTGTAGTAAGTACGCGACTCAAGCTTACCCTTGTCCAGAAATTCCTTTCGTTTCTTTTGTGCTTTTTATTTTCTGGAAATATTATTTTCGTAATACTATTTCCTAACAAGAAATACAAGACAAACATTCAACTTAGGCCATTGTTCTATTACTAAACCAGCTTAAATGGTATGCCATGAGTTTTTGCATTTTGTTTGGTTTTTTCAGTATTGGTGTAGTTTTACAGAGTGTGTGATTCTGGCATTTTATTGGAGAGATCTGGAATATTAACATATGAGTTTGGATTGTAGAACTTTTTGTGCATTTTTTCCACATTAATATAACAAGAAGAAAAACTATATATAAAAAAAACAATTTACAATGCCAAAATACACCATAACATACTATTATCAATAGAGATGGTGATGATATATTTGTAAAATAATTATGATTATGGGTGTCTTTGGTTCGTAAATAGGAATTGAAATGGATTTTTTTTTGGATACTATTGACTCTATTTACAATGCAGTATCTGTTCATAACTACTTTCTCAACTTATTGAAGCACAAGAATCAGTATTGCCTCCACTGAGACTCGAACCCACCACCTCTCATGTAATGGGAAGGGTTTGATGCCACTGGACCACAAGGTCCTTGGCAATGGTAATGAGTTTTAGTTAAAGTATTTTGCATGTTTGGTAGTATAGTGGAATTGGAATGATTACCAATATTGATATTTTGTTGTGTATGACCTTATAATGGAAAATAAATGTTTTAAAAATATAAAAATGAAAAATCAATGCAATTAATTCTAATATAATGACATCCAAAGCATCAATATGAACAAAAAAAAAATCAAAACAAAAATCTAAAGTACAAATCCAAACTTAAAAATTAAATTACTAATAAGATGAAATGATACCCCTTTTTAAATAGGAAATGAGGTGTTTAATTGGAGAGATAATTAAATCTCATAATTGTGTTTTAAAAAGTTGTTAACCAAATACTAACTATGATTTTAATTTTCATTCCTAGTGTTTAAACACATGAACCAATCACATCCTATATTCTATTATAAAAATGTCAATTTTTCTTTCTATTTATAATAGTAGCAAGATTGAAACATGATGCATTGCAGTACTGTACTATTGAACATTTTTAATAATAATGATAATAAATACTGTACTATCATGATTCATGTGAAGTTTGAATTAGCACATAGAGTTTGAAGAACAAAAAGTAAGAGAAGACATGTCTACCTTTTGATTTTCAAGCTACAATGTTTCGCACTAAGCTTTTACCATTTAATTTAACATGTGCTGAAAGGCACCAAAATCAAAATCATATCAATGATATTATATTTTTGAATACTCATCAAAGCGTACAATATCTATAACAAAAAGTAAGATAAGACATGTTTGCTTTTCGATTTTCAAGGTACAATATTTCGCACTAAGCTTTTACCATTCTTTTTTTTTTTTTTTAGGAAAGTTTTTACCATTTAATCTAACATGTGCTGAAAGGCATCAAAATCAAAATCATATCAATGATATTATATTTTTGAATACTCATCAAAGTCTGCAATATCTGTAACAAAAAAGTAAGAGAATACATGTCTACCTTTTGATTTTCAAGGTAAAATGTTTCGCAATAAGCTTTTACCATTTAATTTAACATGTGCTGAAAGGCATCAAAATCAAAATCATATCAATGATATTATTATATTTTTGAATACTCATCAAAGCGTGCAATATCTGTAACAAAAAGTAAGAGAAGACATGTATGCTTTTTGATTTTCAAGGTACAATGTTTTGCACTAAGCTTTTACCATTTTTTTTTTTGAAGGAAAGCTTTTACCATTTAATTTAACATGTACTGAAAGGCATCAAAATCAAAATCATATCAATGATATTATAAAAGTGTTCAATATATGTTCATAACTACTTTATCAACCTATTGAAGAACAAAGAGTCCCTTCCATATAAGGGAGCAATTTGGTACCACTTGACCACAAGGTCCTTGACATCAATGATATTATATATTTATATTATATTACTAAAGGTGGAAGGATGCAGAGTTCAAATCTTACTAGGAACTTAAAAATGAAATAGAGCAAATTGTTATTTTGGTCCATTGACTATAGAGGTCCTGTTAATTGCAATCCACGACTTTCAAAACTGTTAATTTTGTACCTTAACTATTCATTTTTTATCAATTTTGGTCACTTCGGCCAAATTGCCGGTCAATATTCGCCGAGAAATTTTAAAAGTTAAAATAATGAGGGTATTTTAGTAATTTCACATTTATGTTCTTCTTCTCTGACAAATCCATCTCTTCTTCCTCTTCTCCGGCCAAGCGATGATGCAAACCTAGGTTTTTTTTTTTGTTCTCGCCAATGCTTTGATAATTTATTTATTTATTTATTTATTAGAATGCTTCACTTCCTCGTTTACGATGATCGGCAGCGGGCGGCAACGCGCAGCGTATGCGAACGACGGCAAATGTCGCCGGCTTTGCTGCTTCTCAGACTTTGGGTGGCGGTTGCGGATCTGAATGACGGCAAATGTCGCCGAATTCGCAGCTCCATCCTCAGGCTTTGGGTGGCGGTCGCGAATCTGAACGACGGCAGATTTCACGGCTTTGCAGCTCCTCAGGCTTTGGGTGGCTGTCGCGGATCTGAACGACGGCAGATGTCGCTAGCTTTACTGCTCCTCATGCTTTGGGTGGCGGTCGCGGATCTAAACGACGGCAGATGTCGACGACGCTGGTTGCTGCTCCTCAAATGTCGCCGGCTGCCATGGAGAACGATGGCGTCAGTGAACAAGGGTGGTGCCTTCCCTGCTTCTTCCCTGTCGCTGGTGGCCGGAAAACATCACCCGAATAGTGTCTTTGGCCGGAAAGATGGTAGTTCATCAGGTAAAGGAGGAAACAAAGGTAAAATGACTAAATACCCTCATTATTTTACTTTCCGATGAGATTTGGCCTGCAATTTGGCCGGAGTGACCAAAATTGATAAAAGTTGAATAGTTAAGGTACGAAATTAACAGTTTTGAAAGTTGTGGATTGCAATTAACAGGACCCTTATAGTCAGTCGACCAAAATGATAATTTGCTCAAATGAAATATAAATAGTATTTACTATAATTAAAAAGTAGTGAAGGCAATCTTATAATTTGAGGAAAATTTATAAATTAAAAACTTTATTTTTATAAATGAGTTCTATGTTGTCTTGTTAAACCTCATATTGTAGTAAAATTGATAAATTATTATTATTATTATTTGGATCAAGGGCATAGGGAGATCTCAACAGGACGAGCAACACAAGTATCTGTAAAAATGAAGGCTCTCAGGTTGATGATGCGGAGACTCGAACCCATGACTTTTAATATAGGGTTGACTCTAAAATCAAATTGAAGCATGTGCTCCATCTTAGCTAGAAGTCTAAATTTATAGTTAAATTGCACATTTATATTTGTATATTATAATTGGAAATACATTTTAATTTTTTTGATTTGAGTAATAAAATTTTTGAACTTTTGGAATTGACATAAAAATGAGTTTCTAAATTTTTGATTAATTTGGAAACAACTTAATTTTATTTTTTTTTGATCGATTAAGAAATGGCACTGATTTTTTTTTTTTTTTAACAAGTTTGAATGATGAAACATTTTCAAAATGAAAAAATTCTACCTTAATGGAGATTCCATACAACATATCTTAGGGTGCGTTTGGTTCGCACATGGGAATCGGAATCGGAATGGGTATCAAATACTTGGTAAGGGTAATGGGTTTTGGTGAAAGTATTTAGCATGTTTGGTAGTTGGGTGGAATGGGAATGATTATTAATAGTTGGGGAAGAAATGATGAAGGGAGATGAAACCCTTATTTAATAAGGGTATGGGTTTTGCCATTGATGGGGGTATTCCATACCCATAGTAGCATTCACAAAACCTATCAACCAAACACTAACAATCACTTTCATACCCATACCTTATGCCTAAACCCCCCAACCAAACACACCCTTGCTAATCTTGATGCGGTAATGTGGTATAACAAAAAATCACCCTACTCTGGGGATTTTTTTTTTTAATAATCTAATGGGAGGGAGATTCCCTAACAATAACATTACTGAAGATTAATTATTACTCTACGAGCATGAGAGACCCATAGTATATCATCACAAAAAAAACTGGTTCCATCTCCCAGGGAGATGCCCTACCAATAACACTACTGAAGTTTAAAACTACTCTACTTTGGTAAATAAGATTGCAAACTACATACCACAGTTTGAGAAAAAAACACAATTTTTCATAAATTATAATTATTGACATGAACAATTTTTAAGACAGTTGTTATGCCGTGGACCCAGGTCCACCTTGCAATGTGGACCTGGGTCCAAAAACGACGGCGTTTTGTTGGTTTTTTTATTTTTTTATTTTTTTTTTACATTGGCTTGAAATGTGTAACACAAACTCTATATTCACATACATTATATTATACATTCACAATTTGTAAACTTTACATTCACACATTAAAGGGTTATATGTTTAGTAACTATATTACCACTGTTATGCATTCACACATTCAAAACTCTATATTCACAGATCCTGTACTCTATATTCACAACTTAAGAACTCCACATTCACACATTATAGGGCTACAAGTTGTTAGAACTTCTTAACTCTATTACAAATTCACATATGCATAACTCTACATTCACGATTTTTATACTCTACATTCACACTTTGAAACCTCTACATTCACACATTTCTGGGCAACTCTACATTCACACAATCATAAGTCTACATTCACGATTTCTATACTCTACATTCACACTTTGAAACCTCTACATTCACACATTTTGGGCAACTCTAATTCAGCAATGTGTTTACTAATTTAAAAAAAAAAAACAAACAAAACAAAAAAAAACAAAAAAACAAAACGACGTAGTTTTGGACACAGGTTCACCTTGCAAGGTGCACCTGGGTCCACAGCATAATTTGCGTTTTTAAGATGATTAATTTAAAATTTTTAAAATGAAACTGGATTTGGTTGGACCAACATGACTCATAGTTCGATATGGGCTAGACACCTTATTATATGATTTTTCGTGATTGAAGGTGAAGTTACACGACTTATATATGGTGCGTATGTGCTTTTATTTTACTCCTCACTTCTTGATGTGTTAGTTGTTCATTAATTTTAAGGTGTTCTATTTTTTCTTTTCCTTTTATCCAACCAATACAATTTAGATAGTGAAAATAATATTACTCTAAAAATACATAATACAATTAATATTTCCAAGCTGTAATACATGTTTGCCAAAACTTTCCTAGTGTCGTGTTTATTTTTGCTTAATGGGTTTTTGAACGCAAATTATACTGTGAACCATGGTCCACAATGCATTGTGCACCATGGTCGGCTGATGCTGCAGTTGTGTTGAATGGATACTGCAGTTGTGTTGAAAAGATACTGCAGTTGTGTTGAAAGGAAACGGCAGTTGCGCGGAACAGAGGCCATTCATCTGTTCAACACAACTGCAGTATCCGTTCAACATAAGTGCATTATCAGTTCAACACAACTGTAGTTCCAGACAGATGAAACGATCTCTATTCCACGCAATTGCAGTTCCCTTTCAACACAACTGCAGTATCCGTTCAACACAACTGCAGTATCAGTTCAACACAATTGCAATATCAGCCATGCCCCATGGTCCACGGTATAATGAATGGTTTTTGAAAGGTGATTGAGATTTTATATTGTTAACTTCCTCAAAGTCTATGGTTGCATCAGAGGTTGTGTTTGAAAACTCAGAAAATGATTTCTTTCTGGTGTTTGGATGCAATTAAAAAATTCAGTCAACGGAAAATATTTTTCGTTGACTAGAAAAATCTAGTCATTTTGGTAGAGAATGACTTCCGCCAAATTTTGGTGGAAGTCATGTTCTGCCACACTCAGAACAAGGTTTTCGGCGGAAATCATATTTTAAAATTTTTTGATAAATAATATTATTATAGATATTTTTATATTCTAAACAAAATATTTAATTATACAATTCTATTTATTTTTCAGAAAATGAATCAAACACGCAAAGACAGTTTTCTGCTGTGCAACCAAACACAAAAAATGAAAATATTTTTTTAAAAATGACTTTTTTTTAATGGTCATTTTTCTGCTTTCTCAACGGAATGAGTTACTTCGGTGTGTTGAGAGAAGAGAGGGGGAGGGGGGGGGGTGGTAAAATAGTAATGTAACTTTGATATGTTGAGCGAGGTGACTTTGTTGTTCGTACCTCATTGCGATTTGCGCTCATCTTTTTGTCCATGCACCTCACTGCTATATCACACTGTTGCACCTCATTGTTGCAACGTATTGAAAATTATTGAGTTAATTTTTGATCACTTTGAGAATTAATACTGATTAAATTTCACTATTTTAATTTATTTAAAAATTAATTTTGTAACTTCATATTTATTTATGATTAAATTGTCAGTTATGGGAGTTCAAATTTTGAATTTTAAATTCAAGTTTAAAAATTATGTTGAATGTTAATGAATTTCAATTCCTTATAAATACCTGAATTGAACAGAATGTTTAGTACCTGTAAAATTCATATATATATATATTTTTCTCTTATGTACTACCCAATTCTATCATAAACTTTGCCATCACATCTCTAAATATTCCAAGTGTTCTAATTTGTTCACGTTTGCTGATAATGATATATTTTAATTTTGTGCTCAAATATATTCATTGTCAATTCATTATATCTTGGAAAATCAAAGTTTTAACACTCATAGCACCTATAAGAGAAAGTGAATTGTTTTAAGGAAATTGTGTGCGACACAAGCCCAATATCAATTTCGTATTTTTAGGCATGAGCAAATATCGTCAAACTTTATATGTGATTCAATAATAGTTATGCATAGACTGAGATCATAAACAAGCAAATAAATAACGTAACTCCATTAGTAATTCTTTAATGAACACAAAATGACACATATTATTGCATATTCCTTCTTCAGGAGAAAAAGCACTCAGTCAATTATTAACTATTCCAAGACATATAGAACCTTTATAATTTAACAATATACATGTTGCGATTTCTATTTTCTCTCATTTTGAGAACTTTAAGTCCTTCAGAGACTTTTTGAAATAAATGTTAACTGCATATCTAAATTGGTTATTTACTACCAATGATATTAAGTAGCGAAACTTAATGACATCTACTATTGGAGAATACATTTTACTAATATCAATTATGGGCCTCTACGTGAACCCTTTGCTACAAAACTCACTTTATGATTCTTATTCCTCTTCACACGAACATCCATTTGTAACTTACAGGGTTAACATTCAATGGTGTACGTTTTATAGAGAAAATTCATTTCTTTTTAGCAAGTTGAGATATTTCTTAATTGCTCCTTTATATATTAAATAGTGAGGGCGCTTATGGCGTGTATCTCTAGATCCATATTATAATATGAGCAATTATATAGGCAATTGCGTTGTCGACAACTATAATATTTGTATTATAAATTTCTCCCTATTAATTAAATTCATGGCAATTAACCAGATTGCTGTCATTTCTCAAAAATAATTTGATATGGTTGTTTCGCATCCTAGTATTATGTTTATTTGGCATACCTATAAGTTACTGGGTTTTTCGCTTTCTGGACGAATGTTTTCAGGACATAACGATCTTCAAGATATTTCAAGAATGACAATGTTTCTTCACTAGATTTAGTATTATGATTCTTACCTCTCTTACACCGATAAATCTTCTATACTCCTAATGATATGCCATGAAATAGCATTATATTTGTGCTCATTTATGCTTGTTTTTTACTCAAATGTTAAGTAAAGAAATGTGATATTAGATACAAATAATCTAACGATACAGAATAGTCTACGAAAAACCTAATCTCGTAGTAACTCATTAGCGGAGGCAGTGTTGATCTCTAATCATAGTTGATGTGCGATGCTTCTTGAACATATAACATATCTCCCTCTTAAACAATGAATATATCGCTCAATTATGAATGATTTAGACTGATTTATATCTTTATAATCTTTTAACAGTTAGATTCACATTCTCAGTACTAATTGCAGATTTCTCCGTTACTTTGACTTATAAATCACACGGTTTCAAGTTAAGATATGTTCGGAGTTTATGCTATAAATTTAGAATGGGAGTGGCGTCAGTTTGACATATGTATATATATATATATATATATATATTACATAATGTCAAGAAGTTCCAGCTACTTCATAGCCACAATAATTGGATCTCAACTTTGTAAAAAGAAAGCAGGGGCAGGGAGTAGGGACGGGCGGCTTTACCCACAGAAAACGAGTTCCCATTTGTTCCGTCTTCGTGGAGCTGACTAGGAGAGCAAGGTTTTCCTACTCAGTGTGGGCCCCCAGGCCCCACCTGTATCATTTGTGGATTAGGGCGACTGGCGACTTCCTCAGCCGACACAAAAATTATTGTTGGAACAGACAAAAATATTTATTACTTGTTATAAGGATCAAGTGGATTCAGGTTCATTTGGATTTCAGAAATGTTCGGTATCCCAAACCCAACGCATAGGTCGCAGCGTCTCGGAAATGTTCAATATCCAATAATAATAACAATAGTAATAATATTTTAAGTATTTGTTATTAAACTTTTTTTTTAAATTATCATTAATTTTTTACTTTATAATAATAATAGTTTTATACGCGCATTGCACGAATGGATTAATGCCCAATGTTTATATTTAAATAAATATTTAAAAGTATATCAATCCAAGATTATATAGGAGAAGTTTATGCATGGGTAATTGAATGTCGAATTTTTTTTATTTAAATATCTAACTCAAAGTATATGAATCCAAGATAATATAGAAAATTCATTACAATTGTTACTAAAATAAATGTTTGCAACCTTGTAAAATCGATAGTCTAAATATTTGGTCTAAAAATGATAGTCTAAATAAATACTAATTTTAATTTAAATTTTTCTAAGTGTTCTTAATTCTCTTTTGAGTAACATTGTTATTGTCTTCATCTTTACTATTTGTTCTCTTCCTTTTTGTTGGTAGTGTTTTATTTGCAATTCGGTTATTGTTGGTAGCATAGATGACAACGTCATGCAATGAGATTATGATATAGGAGCTATGGACTATCCTTTAGGTGTTTTGCTTGGGGTTCATTTGGTTCAACCATTATTGTTGAATGAGTTATTGTCCATAAAGAAATCCCTAGTTAAAAAAAAAAGAATAAATAAATTAATAAAAATTTAAAAATTTAAAATATTATGTATTCCAAAGATATTAAAAGGTAGTTTCTCGTTTCAATTTGCTGGGTAATCGGTTATTTAAGTACTTTCATTGTCAACAAATCCCCCAAGTAGTTAATATGATTAATGATTGGTTTCAAACTATTCTTTTTTATTTTTTTCATGGTATTAAAGAAATACATATGTATCATTTTTTGGTTAACTACTAATTTATTTAATTCAATAAGAGTAAAATAGAGTGATTCCGCTTTAATTTGTTGGGTTATTATTTGAGTACTCTCTTTGTCAACCAATCCCCAAGTAGTTAATATTTTTTTTGAAAGCAAACCTCAAGTAGTAGATTACGAAATAAGTTCCGAAATGGCATCGGGTGGGACTAAATCCCAGTACAACGAGTTTGAAAAAGTAACAGCAGAAGTAGCTAGAGTATGTGCAACGACATTATCGTTCCTCGAAATTAATCTAACACAGCACGAATTAAAAGTAGCAAGGGATGCCCTACAAGCATCAATGGAGAAACCACCATACGAGAGGAATGGATGGTTTGGTGGTGATAAGGCAGCTGATAGTTGTGAGCAGTCTGTGAGCATTACCACCTCATCAACCTCCCTGATTCTAAGCCAAGCCAACGCTTGCTTGCATGCAGTTGCTTCTGCCATGAATGGAGTGTAGCAGTGAAGCAGAGGACTAGCTGCAGCCGCCATGAAGGATCCATCTGATGCGAGCAAAACTGCCCCAAACGCTGCAGTCGACGTGCCGGGGTGGTAGGTGGCGTCGAAATAGCAGCGGGGCGTTGTTGCAACCGTCGAAGCCGCAGCTGGAGGAACGGCAGTGGTGTGAGGCCCGATCTGGTGGACTCCTCTCCATGCCTGCAACGTAGCTGCTGCCATCAGCACTATTCGTCTCGGAGTAGGTAGGAAACCCTCCCAGACTGCCGAATTTCTTGCCCTCCACACGCGATGCAACACTGCTACAGTCAATGCGATATCATCATCAGTCAAAGTAGGCAACAGCCGTGTGAACCATGCACTAAAAGTGTCCCCAACAATATTAGAGATAGGTAGCATGGACTCATGCCAAACACGTTGTGTGTAATCACACCCAACAAGTGCATGCATTGTGTCCTCATGAGCAACCCCACACATAGAACATGTTGGGTCAACATCTACTCTCTTTATAATCAAATTTGATTTAACAGGGAGAATACAACCAAGAGCTTTCCATAGAAAAGTTTTCCATTTAGGGGGAACCTTTAATTTCCAAATTTTTAACCAATCACTGAAATCCCCTGGGTTACTTCGAAAGTTTCCCACAATGGATCTATAGCCACTCTTTACCGAATAGCAACCCTTGGGGTCATCATGCCAGAACCAAGAATCCCTATAGTCTGGTGAGATGGGGACCCTCATAATTCGTTCCACGTCAACCGGTGAAAAAATATCCTCTAGAATCTCGTGGTCCCACATACAACCATCTTGTGTCATTAACCCTGCCACCAATGAACCACATAGCTGAGTAGGCATTGGGGTCTGAATTAAGGGGGATGGATCACCAGGTAACCATGGGTGTCCCCAAATCAAAGTATTCTTATCATCCCCAATTCTTCGCCTTACTCCATCACAAATAAAATCATGAGCAGCCATAATACTACGCCAACAGAAACTTGGAGAGCTACCCACTGTGGCCTCAATAAAAGTAGTCTTCGGGAAATACCTAGCTTTATAAACTCTCGCCACCAGAGACTGCGGTTTTGTTAAGAAACGCCAAGTAGTTAATATAATTAGCTTCAAATTATTTTAAAATTTTTTTTCATAGTATTAATAAAATACTTGGTAAATAAATATATAACATTATTTTCTACTATAACTTTGATATTTAATTACAAGATATTGTAAAAATAAGATAATGGTCAATGTAATGAATATCAATTGATAAATTTGAATGTAAAGAATCTTTGCATGAGACAAAATAAAGACAATATAACTAATGAAATTATTTCTCTTATTTAATTTAATTTTTTGATAATGAATAATTTTTACAAATAAAGGTATTGTAGACACGCAATTCTAAATTAAAGAAATACATATGTATCATTTTTTGTTGTAGCTACTAATTTATTTAATTTAATAAGAGTAAAATAGAGTGAGAAACTTAATTATGTCAAATTTGATTGAGATGAGGTTCGAACCTAAGACCTTTCTTATAGAAATTAATGGGTAAGTTAAAAGTTAACGGAATATTAACGGAGAAAAGAATATTTAACGGAAAACTTATCGGATAATCATAAAAGTAAGGTTAAATTAGGTAATCTCTATTAATAATATTAATCTGAATTATCTTAACCATCTATTTAATTAAATAATTCATCTGAACCATCCATTTGATTAAATAATTTGACCGCCATTTTTTCTACCCATTTTAGGCCTAACTCTCTTTGGCTCTTATTAGTATAGTAGACTAGTTATAATTCACACATTGCGCAGTTAAATTAATAGCCAACACGAAAATTAAAATGAATAAATATTGAGTAGAATTTTTAAAATTAAATAATTAATATAAAATAAAAATAATTATTTTCAATGTACTCAGAATAAGTATTTTCAACGTGTAATAAAAGTAGTAGTAAAATAAGTACTGCTATAAGTAGTTATAATCAATAATAAAAATGATATCCTAACAATTTTTATATTAAAATAAAGGGTAACCCTTGTGTGAGACGGGTTGAATATTTGATTAATGAGTCAAATCTTTTATTAGTAGGTCGGATCTTTGACCTCATTAATCAAAGATTCGACCCGCCTCACGAATTGAGACCCGTGAGATGATCTCACATAAGTTTTTGCCTAAAATAAATTAAATCTTCCTAATGCGCTATTGATGAGTCAGTAAAACTTAACCTTTTTTTTTTGTTTAGCTAAAAGTGACATGATTATAATAGGCTTACATATGTTGTTGAATAGTAATTAAAGAGTTATTCAATTGCCAATACTCTTGTGGTCTAGTGGCATTCGGTTGCACCTCCATATGGAAGGGGGTGAGTTTGAGCTTCAGTGGAGGTGATGTTGACTCTCTATACTTCAGTAGGTTGAGAAAGTAGTTATGAACAACATATAAATTCATAAGTTTTCCTTCTGTATATGATTGAGACCTCAACTATTGTTATATGTACACTATTCATTTTGTAAACTCATTTTTATTTTGAAATTTTTTTTATTCCCAATAAGATTTGATTGGATAATGAAATTTTTGCATTTTAATACTTAAAATAGAGAGAAATTTTTTCTCATACATAATACTCCCTCCATATCATTTTATGTGTCTGGTTCGATTAATGAGGCTTGACTAAAGTTATTATAAATTCAATTTTTTCATAATATTAAGTTGGCAAAAACTTGTGTGAGACTGTCTCACCGTGAGTCGGGTCGGGCCAAAGTGAAAATGTAATACTTATACGCACAAATGTCATACTTATATGCTCAAATGTAATACTAATCGGGAATAAATTTTTTGTTACTTATAAGGATAAATGCAATACTTTTAAGGGAAAATACAATATTTTTACATTTCGATTTAAAAATATTCATTTTTCCTCAAAAAGTATTATATTTTCCCTTATAAGTAAAGGACACTTGTCAACATTACTTATTATGAAAAATATAATACTTTTTCTCTTATAAGTAACAAAAATTGTATTCCTGATTAGTATTATATTTGATTAATCGGTGAGACGGTCTCACACAAGTGTGACCATATTAAGTTTAGTATTAGTATACAAAATTTATATATTTAGAAACTACTATACACTAAAAGTACTATTAAACATAAAAAATCAAATTTAAAAATAAGTAAAAAAAAATACTAAAGAAAATAAACAAAGAAAAAATAGTTAGTGTGACTAATGAATAACTAAGTAAGACAGATAAAATGAGACAGAGGTAATATATCAATTTGTAATAAAATGTACAATTTAATTAAAGCAATGTTGAGAATTGGTGAATAAATCGATATACAAAATATATATGATATGTATTTATCCAAAATATGGAATTTAATTACAAAAATTAATTCCAACCAATTTTGGTACAACCAAAATAACAAATATATATACGAAATATATATAACAAAAGAAGGAGCCAAGCACCTTGTGCTCATATGACATGTAGTGACTCTCCCGTATGGAAGGGATGTTATGTGTTCTAAGTTCTCTCTTAGGCGCACCGTTCTCATTTGAACACGATTTTATATATATATATATATATATATATATATATATATATATATATATATATATATATATATATATATGTAAGTGTAGAGGTTTATAAAATCTTATAAAACATTATAGAATTCATATATGATTGTCTAGAATTTTAAGAGGATTTTAGAGATATAATCATAGTCATACAATCAAGTAAATCTTCACTGTCTGTTGAGGATTCAGAAAGTATAAATAATTTTGTGGGGACTTATTTTGTAACAATTTTAGTGGTCCAACTAAGGCTTATAATCGCAAAATAAAGTGTCTTTTTTCCCAAAATTAAATCATGATTTGTATGATACCTTAATGATTATAAAATAGTAAATTTTTTTTTTTCAAAAACTTGTACAAGAGACCAAAAATGGTCTTAATGATATAAAGACTATCGTGAATGCACTTACAATCTTTATCTACGCAATCCATGTCTCTAGAGATGTGCATTCAGTTAATGGGTCAGTTAAGCCAAACGAATTAACTGAACTTTTCAAACCCTTTAACTATTAATTGAATAGAAATTTCTATTTTTCAAATTAATCGAACCCGAAAAAAATTTGATTATTCGGTCAGTTACCCGATTAACCAAATTTTTTTAACAAATTTAAAAATTATTCAAATTATAAATAAAATTACCTTTTTAGGTATAATTAATTCTGAGGTGCTACACACCAAATGCCAAGTATACACAGAGCAGTAGACATTGAGCTTATTGATGATGATGCAATCTCTTTGTATTTCTTCCATATTCACCAGTCTATACCAATTCTTTTGAAATGAAAAGTTTGTCAATGTAGGTGACGATGGGAGCTGTCATGGCAATGGGTTAGTGAAATAAATAAATAAAACATAAAGGTGTAGTTCGCTTGGGAGTTCGTCATTGAGTAGAGCAGTAAGGGTGCTATGGTGGAAAACTTAGTCATGTTGCCATGGAGCCTTGAGCAGAGTAGAGTGGGGTCGTGCGGAGGATGGAGCAGAGATTTGTTGCCGCAGATTTGAAGCTTAGAGATGCAACACGACAACATACTTTAAAGCGTAGAGGCGGAGCAGATCTTGAACAAGGAGTTTTAGGAAATTTTAGATATATATATATATATATATATATATATATATATATATATAACTTCGGTTAATCGACAATTTCGAACCGAATTAACCGTTAACCGAAATTCTATAAAACTTTTAACTATTAACCAGTGTTGCAAAAATCGCACCTAGGTGCCGAACGGCCGCGATGAGGAATGCCGGAATCGGCCTCCTCCGCGGCCGTTCGGCTAGGCGACCGCCTAGACCGCCCAGCCGGCCTGCCAATGGGAACTGGATTTTTTTTTTTTTAAGGTTTAGTCGCCAAAACGACGTCGTTTTGGCAACTAAACCCTTATTTGGTTTTAATCGCTGAAATTGCGAAGAAGAATCAGGCGCAGGCTACTGAAATCGCGAAGGGAGAGCCGCATTTGTCACCTCCACTCGTCTGCCGCCGTCGCATGCCGCCATCACCTCCACCTGTCCGCCACTGCACGCCGCCGTCGGCGGTCGAGTCAGGTAACACCATCCAGAGTTGCTCAGTGCAGACTGCACTGTCCAACTCGAATTTCTGTTTTTTTTTCTTTTAAATCTTAAATTTTATTTGGATTGTTAAATCTAATTTGGATTTTTTTCTTTTAAGTCTTGTAGATTATTGTACTCTTGTAGATTGTTAAATATACTAATATAGTAATAAATAATATTGTAATATGGATTTGGATTGATAAATGTTAAATAATAAATATAGAGTGTAAATTGTAACTTGTAATTTTGTAAATGATGAATTTGTGCATTGTTGGCTTGTTGCTTTGTATGGTGCCTTTGCTCTTTGTAGTTCATTAGTTTGCAGTTTGTAGTTTGTAGATTGTGAAAATGACAAATGAAAAAGTTATATTGTGAAAATGTAATTTGTACTTTGTTTTGACGTGTTGTAGACTTGTAGATTGTTAAATATACTAATATAGTAATATGAAGTCCCTAATTGAGATTTGAGAATAATATGCGAAGAAAATAGAAATATTATAAGCATAAGTGCATAACACATCATAATGTTAAATTGTTAATATGTTATTAGTTTAATTGTATGTAGATTGTAGAGTGTAGACTCATATTGTTATTTTGTTCGTGTATTTGTTTAATTGTATATATTGATTTATTTGATTTAGGTATTTTACTAGTTACTCCTAATATGGTAAGGGGTGATAATAATGCTTTTCAAAGTGTAATCTTTATTTTGGACTTTTGATTTTTGAAGTTTGCACTTTGCATGGAGCATTGGAGCCATGTGTTAGGACTCTATGAGTCCAAGTCATATTATGATTTAGTGTCCTAGTTATTCTGTGTTTCTATTGTATATATACCATCTATCAGACTCTGTAAATTAGTTGTTAATAGTTAATACAATCTCACGTTCTCATCTGGTATCAGTTAGCCTAGGGTTTTGCTATTTTCTTTGTTTGTGATCCCATGGCTGATCCTTCCGTTGCGTCATCCGAACGTAGTGTCTCGGAGGTTTCTTCTATTTCGTCGGTTGTGCACTCGTTGTCCACGGCACATGCATCACTTTATTAGTATCAAGCTTACGTTAGGAATTATCTGTTCTGGAGAACACAGGTGGTTCCGTTTCTTGTTGGTCATGATCTTATGAGCTTTGTCGACGGTACGAATCCTCCTCCTGCTGCGACGTTGCCAGCAGTTTCAGAGGGTGCCTTACCCATGGCGAATCCGACGTATGTTGCGTGGCGGCGTCAGGATCAAGCTCTACTCTCCATGTTGGTCTCTTCCCTTGCTGATGAAGTCATGCCGCTAGCTGTTGGCTGTCGCACCAGTCGGAGTTTGTGGGATACGGTGACTCAGGAGTTAGCTTCGTCTACTCGTGCTCGGGTCCTTAACCTGACCGGCCAGCTCCATGGACTCCGGCAAGGTGATATGTCCATCGCCGATTACATTGGGCGTGCAAAGGTGATCGTGGAGGAGCTCACGTTGGCCGGCCGAGCAGTCACCCTTGATGAGAAGAATATGTACGTGTTTCGGGGACTGCGACCGGAGTTCAGTTCGTTGGCGTCGACTCTCTCTGTTCGTGGGACTCCGGTGACTCTCCAAGAGTTGGCTGATCATCTGGGCGCACAACAGTTTCTTGATGATGATGGTTACGGTAGTGGTGGATCGCCGGCTGTTTACAGTGTGCAGCGCGGCGGTGGTGGACGTCGGCCTCCTCGTGGTGGACAGCAGCAGACTAGGTAACGTGGTGCTGCCGGTAGTGGCAACCGAGGTCGCGGTCAGTATGGTCGTGGAGCGGCTGGCCGTGGCGGAGGTTCGCGTGGTTGTGGCGGCTACGGCGGTGCCGGTCGAGTGGTGTGCCAGATTTGCGGCCGTTCGGGGCATTCTGCTGCTGCTTGCTATGACAGATTTAATGAAGCAGTAGCACCAAGGGCTAATTTGTCCTATTCTAATGATGGTTCGTCTGATTCGCGTATGTGGGTTTCGGACACGGGTGCAACACATCATGTTACTCCTGATATTGCTGCGTTATCAGCTCCTGAAGAATATATTGGCACTGACACTCTGCGTGTTGGTGATCGTATGAGACTTCCTATTAGTCATGTTGGTCGTGCCTCTTTTTGTACCCCTTCTCGTTCCTTTAAATCGTCTCATATTCTTCGTGTTCCGTCTCTTTCTACTTCTCTCTTATCGGTTCAGAAGTTTATTGCTGATAATGATGTCTTCTTTGAGTTTCACCCCTCGTTTTTTACTGTGAAGGATATTCGAACCAAGGAAATCCTGCTGCGGGGCAGTAGCTCGGGAGGTCTCTATACTCTGCCGGTCTCGTTGTCTAGTTCGTCTCCGTCTGCATTTTTCTCTGCCCGTGCTTCAGCTTCTACGTGGCATGGTCGTCTCGGTCATCCGCATGACCGGGTTCTTAGTTCTATTTTACGTTCTCGTTCTATTAGTGTGTCTCAGTCGTTATCTCGTTGTAATTCGGGTCTCTGCAGTGCTTGTCAATCAGGCAAGTCTGCACGTTTTCCTTTATCTCGTATTGATACTTCTAGTTCAGATATTTTGGATTTGATATATACTGACATTTGGGGCCTTGCTCCTGTTTTATCATGTGATGGTTATCGTTATTTCGTTATTTTTGTTGATGACCATTCCCGTTATACTTGGTATTATTGGTTGTTGATGACCATTCCCGTTATACTTGGTATTATTGGTATTATCGTATGAAGCTAAAGTCTGATCTTTATTCCATATTTGATAAATTTCGTGTCATGGTTGAGCGCGTGTTTAATCGTAAGATTAAGTCTATTCAGTCTGACCTATGAATCTATGATTTAGAAATTAGAAGTTTGATAATTCCTTTAATGTTTATAACTTCATTAACTATTAACTATTAACTATTACGTTATAAGTTATTTACTTATTTTGTATTGAAAATTTAAGATTTTATGTATTCAAATTAGTGAATTACAATTATAAATTATAATTAATAATTTTATATGTATTTTACACTTTTACAGTAGTTTTAGACTTTTAGATAATTAAATATTAGAACTTAAGAGCAAAAAAAAAAATAATAATAATAAATAAAAAATCGGGCGCCTAGGCTCCGAAAAATTGGCACCTAATGTTTGCAACATTACTATTAACGGAACCAAAATTTTTCGGTTAAAAAATGATTAACCAAAATTTGTCAGTTGGATTGATTAACCGAAATTTAACTAAACTTTGCACAACCCTGCATGCCCCCAACATTGCTATGTAACCCGGCACTACAAAGCCAGTCTTCATTATCTTCATTATGCTTCCCCTTACCTTGTATTCATAGAGAGGTGAGAGTGGGCAAGCCCATTCAACTAAACATAAGGAAATACCAAAAAGATCAAGTCACTCAAAACAAACTAAACTCAAGCAAGCAACAAAATGATATATTGTCACAAGTCTTATGACTCTTAAATTGCCCTAACGAATGGGACCGATGCCAAGGGCTCACCAGCTTTGCCTCAACTAGCCCCAAAGACCTATTTAAAATCGTGATGGTATGCTATGAGCCACTCAATTATTTTTTCACTCTTAGAATAACAAGTCAACTGCCTTCATTCAAATCTACACTTTTTCAAAGGGTGCAATAGTTGCCTGCATTCTAAGGTCATGTTTGGTTCGCAGGAAGTGCACTTCCATGGGAAGTAGTTCCGAAATTGTAATTTTCTGATGTTTGGTTCACTAGAACTTGTTTTCCATTGGAACTACAATTCCTCATTTTGGAGGAAAACAAAATCCGAGCTATACCCAAGGATTTTGTTTTCCGGTGCTGTTGGGGAGAAAAATTGGGTTGTGAAGACTAATTTGCCCTTCTCTTTTCTTCCTCTTCCTCTTCCTCTTCCTCTTCCTCCCGTGCCTTCTTCCTCCCTTCCTCCCTGCCAAACTACAAACTGAAAAGCAAGCACAACAGCAATCGCCAGTCGCTGCCGCCTCTACCCTCGCCGCGCCGCCTCGCCGCGCTGCGCCGCCCGCCAATTGCCGCCTCACTCGGCGCCTTCGCCTTCGCCTCCGCCGCGCCGCGCTGCCTCCGGTCGCTGCCGCCTCTGCCCTCGCCGCCAGCCTCGCCAGTCGCCTCCTACCAACGCCGCGCCGTTCTCCACCTCACCGCACCCTCACTGCTTCGACGCAGCCACATCCCACACGCACACAAGACTGGAGAATGTGAATTGAGGAGACAGTTGTGCTGATAACCTAAAATTTGCCCCAAATTTCACTAAAAAAAAAGGCCCAAAATGCCACAAAAAAAATTGGCCGCAAAAAAGCCCAAAAATTGGCCCTAAATTAAATCTGATTGTAAACAATATTATTATCATTACTAGTATTTTCGCCCGTGCGTTGCACGGAATGATTTGTTATAATATTTAGAGAATATTTGGATCAATATACAATTATATATATTATAACATCGAATATTATATAGCACAATTGATGAAATTGATTGGATCGATTATGTTTTCTGATGTTTTCCTTTGAATTAGAACAAATAATTGTCCAATTATCCGGGCGTGGATAAATTTTTTTTATTATATATTGAGATAATAAAAATAAAGATGAAATTATAAAAAATTCTAATATTGAACGTGTACATTTATTTGATTATAAGATTAGTACAAAAATATTACTCAATTAATTGAATAATATATGACTTGTTTGTCTAAAATTATCTTTAAAAGATCTATAAGTAATATGACTTATATAATTATATTATGACTTATATTAATTATATTATTACTAAAATAAATATGAGAAAATGAGAAATAAGTTAATTGTAATTATTATAAAAATAAATTCAACGACCAATGCTTAACTTAATTATCATAATAATTATTCGGCAATTATTATTAGTCAATTACACTAATATATGTGTAATTATACTTTTATACTTTAAGTATATTCATTTTCCCCATATTGCATTTAGTTTTATCTTCCTCCTCCATATTTGAATGAATTAATTTTGATTATTATAAAAATCTAACAACCCATGTTCAATTAATTTTTTTAAAGTTTAAATAACTTAGAGTTTTCAAAAGGAAAGTATAATTAACTATTAAAGTTTTTAAATAATTTTCAGTCAATTAGTAATATCATTTTCTTTTCCCCATAAATGATTTTACTTTTATTAATAGTGTTGATACGTGAGTATACATATTATCAATTTATAGATATTAGTTAATTTCTATTTTACATTTTCTTAACAAATAAGTTTTATTAATTATTTGACCAATAAAATATTTCATTAATTGACTACAAAAGTTTAGGCGGGGAATGAAATAGGAGGATTTTACTTTTATATATAGTATAGAATATAGATTACGATCTTTTTATATTTTAAATCAATTAGTAATATCATTTTTCTCGGAATAATGGTCAAATAAACCACTGAACTACACACAAAACTGTAATTAGGCCATCGAACTCAAAAATAATGCAATTGGATTCCTGAACTATATAAACTCATGCAATTAAGTACAAATTGACATGTTTTCAAAAAAAAAAAATCCAAATTGACCTGTTTACCTACAATTGTGATGACATGGTGGTTACTAATTTTAAAATAAACTTTTTAAATAATTTTAATTAAAATAATAAAATAATAATAATAATAATAAAATTAAAAAAAAAACAGACGTCTCCGACAGTTCTTCTATTTTTTTTTAAATTTTTTTTAATTATTAGTGCCGATTGTTATATGTAAATTAATATCAGGCAACCTTATCTAGGAAAAATGAAAAGAATTACATAGTAATATTTACCTAATTTTCGTTCCATTTTTAATTGATAATGTAGAATATTATTATTGAAATATTTACGTTTCATTTTTTATTTCCGTTCCTTTTTTAATTTATCTTTAATATTGTTTATAATATGCCTTTATTATTTATGATGTATAATGTTTTCCTTATTTAATTAAATTGCAATGATATGACCATTTCCTTTTTTATTTTAGTTAATTATGGATATTTTTTTTATTTACAGTCAATTATTAATATTCATTTCCTTTTATATATTCAATCAATTAGTAACATCAGATTCATTTTTAGTCGATTTTTTTTTTATTTTCAATTAATTAGTCAATTAGAATAATAGATCCACTGGTATTTTTACCTAATTTCTATTCTATTTTTAATTAATGATGTAGAATATTATTATTGAAATATTTTCATTCTATTTTTAATTTACCTTTACTATTGTTTAAAATTTAAAATATGCATTTACTATTCTTATGTTTTTATATATAGTATAGATTAATATTATGCTAATTATGACGTCCATGTATTATGAATAAGTATAGATTAATATTTTCAGTTAATGGGTCACACTTGTGTGAGACCGTCTCACGGATCCTTATTCGTGAGACGGGTCGGGTCTGGTCAAAGCACCATGCAAATGTCATACTTATATGTACAAATCTCACACTTATATGCTCAAATATAACACTAATCAAAAATATAATTTTTGTTACTTATAAGAGAAAAAGTAATACATTTTTCATAATAAGTAATGTTGACATGTGCCTCTCACTATTGTACATTATTTTAGGTACATTATTTTTGTACTGAAAATACATTATTTGATATATACTATCAAATAATATATCTACAGTACAAAAATAATGTACTTTCAGTATAAAAATAATGTACTTTTTATTTTTGGTCCACACAGTTGTGTGGACGATGGTCCATGCAATAATTTGCCCCATGCTGCTACATGGACCATTGTCCACAATAAAATTTGTCATTCAAATTATAGTGGGCCAAAATAAATTAAGGAGTCCACGACACCAAATTGGTCAATTCGAACCAGACAAGAAAATAATTCAAGTGGTACAAATAGCCCAACTCTATTGAGCCCAATATAAAGTCTGGTTAATTCAATTTTTTATTTTTTATTCAAGTGGTACAAATAGCCCAACTCTATTTTTTTAATTCAATTCTTTATTTTTAAAATAATATAAATTCAACAATTAATGTATTTTTCAGTTCAGAACCGGAACCTGGAGTTTCGATTTGCGATTTTAATAACCTAAAACTAGATATTGGGTTCTAGTTTTGAATCCTAACTAGAATGTTTAAGTTCACAATTTTAAATCTCAATATACAAAATTATATTACTCAATATTTACAATTTTTAAACTCTGTATTCACAATTTTGTTATATAGATTCAAAAATTGTGTTATGCTATTGAATATAGTGTTCTGATATTGTGAATATAGAGTTCTGAAATTGTGAACATAGAATTATGAAATTGTGAGCATAGAGTTCTGAAATTGTGAACATACAGTTCAAAATTAAGAATATAGTGTTCAAAAATTATGAACATAGAGTTCAAAAATTGTGCACATATAGTTCTAAAATTATGGGCATAGAGTACTAAAATTGTGAACATGAACTTGGGTCCACCTTCCAAGGTGGATCCGGGTCCATGGCATAACAACCGACCAACTAGCTACTACTCTAAAGTGCCTAGCAAGCACATTTTGTAAACGCTGAAAGTGTGTCTCCACACGTCTTTTTCTTTCTCTTGCATTTCTCTTGCAAAAAATCAAGTTGTGCAAGAGAATATTTTACAAAAGCAGTCGTTATATGGTGGACCATGGTCACAAAACGACGTCGTTTCAGTAAGTGGGAGAAACAGCGGCCGTTAGTCGTGACGAAGCTCCGCAACGGATACTACAGTTTATCTCAAAAGATACTGCATCAAATATGTTTTTATATTATCGAATGAAACTGCAGCTATATCGAAAAGGAACTGCAGTTGTATTGAAAGGAAACTGCAGTGTGGTGAACTGATACTGAATAACAGATTCACATTTTTTGGTATTGCAGTTATATCGAAAAGAAACTGCAGTTGTGTTGAAAGGGAACTGCAGTTGTGTTGAACTGATACTGAATAACAGTTTCACATTTTTGGGTGTATATTGTTCAATGAAACTGTAGTTATATCGAATGATATTGTAGTTGTGTTGAAAGAAAACTGCAGTGTATTATACAAGAAATTGTAGTTGTGTTCACATATTTGAGTGTATAATGTCAAATATAATGAAACTGCAATTATATTGAAAAGGAACTGCAATTGTGTTGAAAATAAATTGCAGTTGTGTTGAAAGGGAACTGCAATTGTGCGGAACGAATGTCGTTTCAGCCGTTTGTTTTCATTAATCAAAACAACAATCATTTTGATGCACATTCCACAGTGGGCACAGTAAAATTTGTGTTACAAAAGCTCCCCTCCCATCAACATATATATATTTCATTGCCCAAAGCTTTGATATTAAAAAACCAGCCCATCAAGCCATTCATGGCAAATCTTATTATGGACCATAGTCCAAAACGGTATCATTTCTTTTAATGAAAAGAAACGGCACCCGTTCTGCGTAATTAGCTCTAGTTGTATAACATATTTAGTTTCATTTTATATACATTGTAGTTTAAGTTCATCACAACTACAGTTTCATTTTCTTTTAACTATAGTTTCATTCAACATTATACATACAATATTCTTATTATAGTGAGATATGTTATTGAATTTCATGTTATACACACTTAGTCTTATTACAACACCACTAAATTATAATTCTAATTCAACTACGATTTCATTTGACAATATATACTCAAATGTGTGAAGTTGATATTCAGTTTCATTTTATATACACTATAGTTTCATTACAACACAACTACAACATCACTTCGATGTAACTACAGTTTGACTTCACAATATACACTCAATATATGAGACATATTATTTAGTTTCTTTTTATACATTTTGTAGTTTCATTTTAATAAAACTAAAGTATCATTTTTATTCAACTACACTTCTATTTGACAATATACACTTAATATATGAGACATGTTATTTAGTTTCATTTTATACATACTACCGTTTCATTTCAACACAACTAAAGTATAATTTTAATTCAATTACAGTTTCATTTGATAATATACACACAAGACACAATTTCATTTTAGATACACTGTAGTTTTATTTTATTTTGAACACACACAAAATACGAAATTTGTTAAAATGTAACAGCTGTCGTTTTCGAACCATGGTCCACAGTATAACAATCGGCCATTAATTTACATATTTTGCATGTTCCTTGAAAACGTTAAGGCGGTGTTTGGTTGGATGGAAAATATTTTTCATGGATAAGGTTTTCTTAAAAGTGGAGGAAGATGTTGTTTTATGTTGTTTGGTTGGATGGAAAACATTTTCCATTGAAAAATGAATTGTTTGCAAAGGGGTGGAATTTTACCGTCCATTTGGTTCGCTGAAAAATATTTGAAGGAAAATGAAATTGAAATTCAAAGAAAAATAAATTTCAGGAAAATAGATTCTATTGTTTAGTTGGTGAAAAAGAAATTACTGGAAATATAAATTCCATTGTTTTGTTGGATTTTGAATTGTAAGGAATAATGAGTATAGAGACAATTATACCCCTACACAATAATAACAACAACAATAATAATCTATACTATTATTAAAAACAAAATCCTCCTTCCCTACATGCTCGCCCAAATACTTCCGCCCAAACAATAGAAAAAGAAAAAAATTACTAATTAATAATACTAATAATAATCAGTAAAAAGTTAGTAGTAAAATAAGAAAAAAAAAATTCTTAATTCATTCAATATGGGAAAAGAAATGTACAACAACAGCAACAACAACAACAACAAAACCGATCCGGAATTCAAGCAACCATAATGTTCAAAAAGATTCTAACTAATGTAATGGAGATTAACATAATAAAGATTCTGCTAAAAAAAAAGAATCGGTAATTCATAATTTTGAATAAAATGCAGGTTATTATTTGACTATTAAAATTACACTATGAATATTCTCAAAAACAAAGAACAATTCTAGCATTTGGATATTTCTATTCTTCTTTGGTATTTCTCCTATTTCTCATTATTGTTTAGTAATAAAATCAATTTTCGTCTAATCCTCCGACTTATCCCCCGGGACGAGAAAAAGCTCTATAAGGCCCTGGTTGATGTGTTGTTATTTGTATAATTAATATCAACGCTCTGTAGTCAACAAACAAACACTTGAGTGCTTATTCCATGACTCCCAGGTGCTTATATTGATTCATGCATTACTGTATTTAAGTTTGTCTTATATAGTGTGAATCAAATTTGGAACAAATTTTATTCTCTTTACACCAAATTAAATTAAGGTTGCTTAACTTTATTCATTTCCATTTTCATTGAGTATAAATATTTTTCCATGACCAGATTTGAGTTTGAGCACACTATCTCAAGCCGGAGGAGGTTTGCACACCACATGTTTTCTTTAATCCTTGCATATGTTTGTTTGTTTGATGCCATTATGATGATTTGGATTTTGAAAGCTTAGAAACGCGATCGAAATATGCTTATATGCTTGAATGTAATCTGACTCAAATACATAGAGTCCTAATACCATTTGTAGATAATAAAGGAACTAGACCCCAAATATCAGTATATACTAAATCAATAATATTCAAACTAGACGACTCAACACGTGGTAAAGGAAAATGCGCAGATTTTCCCAATTGACACGCATTACACAAACTAGAACTATCATGAGTATTATTCCTAGAGCCACTAACCGAACATGACTGAAGAACGTGACTAAGGACACGATGATTAGGATGACCTAGTCGGTTATGCCAAACTGACGCAGAAGCGAGCTGACAGAAAGGCAGAAGAAGAGAAAACTGGAGTAGGAAGAGTATAGACCCCCCCAGAGCTACTGCCCTGCAGAAGGATTTCCTTGGTGGTGATATCCTTTACAACAAAAAAGGAGGGGTGAAACTCAAAAAACACTTTATTATCTGATGCAAACTTTTGAGCAGACAGTAAAGATGTTGACAAACCAGGAACATGGAGAATATTATGGGCATGTTTATTAACTAGAAATTTTCTTCAATTTTCTGGAAATTTAGAAAATTAGAAAATATAAAACAGAAAACATGTTTACTAGCACAGTTTTTCATTTTGAAAACAGGAAATAATTTTCCAGTTTTCTAGAAAACTGAAACACTATTAAAAATTGTTTTCTAAATGGAAAACAGAATCAGCTATCATCTATTAGACTATATGTCACTATAACTACATTCTCACGATTATATACTTACATATGTGTTCATTACTATGATTACATTCATTGTCATCTTCTATCTTTTCTACTTACATTACTTATTTAAACATAACTTATTTGCTTATGTTTAAAATTATACATCATTCACATTATCAAAATTAAAAATTGAAATATATACTAGGTTTTATATTTTGATTGAACTCAATTGGTTATTCGTTCGGATATTTTTAATTATGTTATATCAGATACAAGTTTTGTCCCGATATCGGATATCGAAATTTCACATATATTACTATATCAGAGTTCAAAATAAAAATTATATATTATATACATGTCATTCAAATTAGTATATCCAAAGATATTTTAAATATTAACTCAAAAAATATTAATATTATCTAAAGTAAATTTTTATGTGAACTACTTAATAGGTTATTTGTTCGGATATATTTTTATTTATTGTTAATTTTATAACGTTAATCTAAAAAAAATAAATTTGAAAAAATAAGTGTTAGTAAACAAGTTTTCTAAACAGAAAATAGTGAATGGAAAACAGAGAATGAAAACTGAAAAATTGAAAAACAGAAAACAGTTTTCTGTTAGTAAACAGACCCTACATAACTTAAGAGACCTAGATGGGGTATTAAAAGTAGCATGACCAACACGACTAATAGATATGCACATACCATCATCGACACGTAAAGTGTCATTACTAGTGTACTTCTTCGAGGTAGAAAGGGCAGCTATGTCCAGAGTTGCATGATGTGTAGCTCCGGTGTCCGGTAACCAAGTATGAGAATTTGATGAGGCACCCAAACCGTTCTGAAACACCAAATTAGCTTGAGGATCCGAAGTCCTTGAACGACGCCAAACATAATTGGTTGCCACGTGACCAAAACTAGAACAAATGAGATATCGCTTTTCAAACCGCAGAACAAAATTGAGTGTCATGTGGCCAAAACCATTACAAAGTTGGCATTGAACATCAAAGCATCGAGAACAATCGGCCGACACATGACCAAAACGTAACTATAACAAATGAAACACGATTTTCTAAAGCGTAGAAAACAATTGGATGCCAAAGACCCTGTGGTCAAGTAGCACATGGTGTCCCGATTAACACTCTCACATAGATGATGGGGGTGGGTTTGAGCCTTAGTGGAGGCAACTGTTGACTCGTTGTGCTTCAGTAGGTTGAGAAAGTAGCTATGAACAGATACTACAATTGGATGTCACGTGACCGAAGTCAGAACAAAGTTGACACTTAATATCGGTGGTACGGACAGATGACAAGAATAAAAGTTGACACTTAATATTAAATCCATGTTTGCTACCGCCTTGTTGCATCATTTCAGCGGCACGGACAACGACGAGATAAAGCCACGTTTGCTACCGCCTTGTTGCATCATTTCAGCGGCACAGACAACGACGAGATTGTTGCTTTATTTCAGCGGCACGGACAACGACACGACGGTGGTACGGACAGATGACAAGAATAATTATTTAGCTAACTGATACCAGATAAGAAAACATTTCAGCGGCACGGACAACGACGAGACTTTACTAGCTATATAGGTGATGGAAGATGGGACAAGAATGTATATTTATAACTTATGCCATTAAGATGAAAATTATTTGTGAATTTGAGAGGTTAGTTTTGGAATTTGAGCTCACAAATCTATGAAAATTTCATTTAAATCTATGAAATGATGGACAACAGACAATTTACAACGTAGATAATATTATTAAAATAGGCTAGTGGGCACGTGCAGGTGCAGGCGTGCAACTCACGCGCTTGTTGGACATTGCCGGTTTGCAAGAAGTACACCAAGTAAGACTGCTTGGTTGTTTTTATATCGTGTGGACCCCACACAAAATCCATCTACTGCAAGTACCGTTCCCCACACAATGCACAAAGTTTCACGGCCTTATCGCCGAACAAAAATGCTTCCCTTCTGCCCACATCCCCCTTCACTGGTTTGGTTTGGATGGTCAAGTCATCCATAATCCCTTAAGGCATATAAATATATTGGGAGAATAAACCCAAAAAAGGGAATTTGAATTGGTTTCCTATTACACAATTTTGGAATTGGTTTCACATGCTGCCGCCTCACAATTCATAATCCCTATTAACATATATATATATATATATATATATATATATATATATATATATATATAATATAATAATAATTAGGGCTTAAGCGGAATTCCCAAAAAAATGTAGTGGATAAAAAAAAGTTTGGTTCAAACATGAGTTATTTACCACATAGGAGGGAAACCTAACCCAACAGATAAATGGTCTAACAATGAAGAGAGGGAGTAGAGAGAATGAAAAAAAAAAGAAAAAATGAAATTGGCAGCCACTCTAATGCAGTAGGCGCGTGCGGCTCACGTGCTTGCTGGACATTGTCGGCATGCAAGAAGTACACTAACTAAGACTTTTTTTTTTTTTTATCGTGTGGACTGTGCGGCTCACGTGCTTGCTGGACATTGTCGACATGCAAGAAGTCCACTAACTAAGACTCTTTTTTTTTGCGAGAAGTACACTAACTAAGACTTTTTTTTTATCGTGTGGACCGTGCGGCTCACGTGCTTGCTGGACATTGTCAGCATGCAAGAAGTACACTAACTAAGACTTCTTTTTTTGCGAGAAGTACACTAACTAAGACTTTTTTTTTATCGTGTGGACCGTGCGGCTCACGTGCTTGCTGGACATTATCGGCATGCAAGAAGTACACTAACTAAGACTCTTTTTTTCTTTTGTGAGAAGTACACTAACTAAGACTTTTTTTTTTTATCGTGTGGACCCCACAATAAATCTATCTTTTGCCAGCATGGTTTCCTACTGTTAAAAAATTATATAAAAAAAAATCATCTTATGCAAGCACCATTTTCCCTCTCTTAAAAAAATTATTATATAAAAAAATTCATCCAAATACCAAATTCATAAGAAAATTAGAAATTCATTCTAGAAGACCAAATTTCAAATTTAAGAATTCACGTGCAAAATAAATAATTAAACAAAATGAAACAAATAGAGAATTAAGTTAAAAGTATCAAAGCAAATAAAGTCTCAAGTTGGAAACTTTAATTGAATCTGTTAAGAAGAAAAAGTGAAAAGTATATATATTTGAATTTCAAAATTGTGCGGGTACAGATCTCTATCTAGAAAATCCTCTATCTAGAAAATCCTCTGATTCTTCACTTGCTTTACTTGACTTGAAACTTTAACTGAAGGGCCTCCGGAATGCAGCTTTGTTCTTCAAAGAAGGGCTTTGTTGCTTGATCTTCGTTGAAAGGCTTCCGGACTCAAATGGCTTGATCTTCAAGTTCGCTTTAACTTAGCTTGAACACTTGAATATTTGGTCTTCAATCAACTTTAGCTTGGCTTGATTTCTTCAATTCAGAGCTTCTTCAGTTCTTCAATTCCTCAAGTGTGTCCTTTAGAATGAATGAAGGGCTCTATTTATAGGGGGAATATGAGAGACTTTTGATGGGCTTCAAACTCTTCAATATTATCCTTATATTATCAATTAATATTTAGGATAAAATGAGTATTTATCTAGAATGTATTTAGCCACCATTGCATCCAAATTCATAATCTTATCACATATTCAAATTAAATAATTAATTTAAATATATGAATATCTTATCACATACTTAAATTAAATAATTAATTTAAATATATAAATATTTCCTGACGGGCCAAATATGGATCAGTCCATCTTTATAATTTGAGTCCATCGGCCATTAATTATATTCAATTTGGGCAATTGGGCCAATTTAATTGGACAATTTAATTAGTCCAAATAAATCAATAATCAGCCCAATTACATAAAAAATGAAGCCCATAACATACGAATCAGCCCATTTGTCGGCTTCAAATTTTCTGTGTCTACAGAATCATAAACAAATTAAACAAAATCAGTAAAAAAGAGTTTAATTAAATAAAAATGATAATTTATTAAATTCATATAAAAAATAAGGTACGTTGTATTAGATTCGTTGACTACGACGATAGAGGAATGAGGTGAATAGAAACTAGCTAACTTTGATATGAGCTATAATAGTATAAGAGATAGGACATATATATTAGATTGAGGTTAGAGATTTAAAAGCTAACGCACACCAGCTTGTAGTGATTGGACTTGGAAGGATCAAAAGCTATGGCCTACTAACAGATTTGCTCTTCTCACTCTGTAGTTGTGGAATACGCCTGCGTTGATTGGTGGTGGGGTTGTACACATAATATTCGGTTTTGGTAAACAAATCACTCTCATCTGATAACCCTATGCAAGTCTTAAAAAGTGGGATGAAAAATACAATATCATGAGTGGGAGAGAAATTTTGTTACTTTTTTATTTTTATCATTTTTAATAATTTAAATAATAACATCATTAACTAAAAATAATAATTCTTTAATATGTGAAATGTAGACTCTCATTTAAAAGTGAGTTAAAATTGTAAAGATGTAAAAAATAGTACTCAAATTGATTTGAAAGTAAGACCAATACTACTTTTCAAAGTGAAAGAGTATTGTTGGAATAAGGATAAACTTATATCTAAAGAAGGCATGTATACATGGGTGGGTTTGCCTCAGAGGTAGTGACAATTTTAAGTATCATCATCCTTGATCTGATAATACGTGCAATATGAATGCATCATAGGCAAACAATTGGGTGGGGGGGCTAACAAGCCATATAATAACATCAATTAAATATATGTTATTAAATACTTGGCATATTCACAATTCTGTTTCATAAAAATGCTCATAGAGAGAGTATACCATGATTAAAAGAAATGGAATACTTTTGCTGCAAGCTAATTTTTCATAATGAAACCATAGCAAAAATGCAAAATGATGAGATCTCAAATTACAATAGTGGCAACAGAAATTAGAAAGAGCCCATCAAACAATTTAAGAGATGTGAATTAATCTGTGCATCAGAGAGATTCCCATCTGACAAATCATCATTCTCTTTGGAGTGCTGATGTCCCTGTCTGTTCATCTTCATATGCACAGATTACATTCACCAGAAATGCAAACAACATTCAAAACCATAGCGGAGAAAAGCTTCATAATCAACAGAACAAATCATGTTTTAAACACTAACTAGCATACGCGAGAACAACAAGAATACAATTCCACGATAAAGGCCAAGAACATATTATCAGAAAAACCAACCAGTGAATTACGCCTTAAATACCTCAGATTTAGGTTCTTTTCAGAGTGAGATACTCAAAGTATATTTAACGCCATCATAGGCAAAAGGCATAACACTACATAGCAAAAAATTATACAACAAAAAGAGTAGAGTAAAACATAATTCAATCAAATTTTAACCAATGCATCAGAGATTCTGATTTCCTTTGAAGACACTTTCATCTTTCTCCTTCCCGGAAGGAGTTAGATTAATCTAAAACATCATCATCTGCAAACCTAAACACCCATATATTACGGGTAGGGAATTTTGATGATTGAAAATCATTGAGAAACTAAAAACAAAAAAGATAAATAGATTAAATAGATCACAAGAAAGAGGGAGACTTCGAAGGACTATAACAAGCGGGCTTATGATTTGGTGTTCAATTAGATGGTTCTGGTGAACAATATATACAAGACTGCAGAGTATCCAGAGGGTTCGAAGCTAGGGTTTAGCCGTCTAGGCCCTAGGGGATAATAACACAATTTGTTACTCATCCAGTCACCCCTGTAGTTTACAATATTTCCAATGCTACCCCTAATTGGCTAATTGTTTTGTTTTCTGAACATAAATTGACGGTAAAGTATACAATCGACGTTGGATTTTGGTTCAAAAATAATTTTCAAATTTAATAATTGTAGTTAATGATTTTTGTACGTGAAATAAATTACAAGTATATAATACGTTTGCAATTTACATATGATGTATATGCAATTAAAATTGCACATTTTAGTATTTTTATACTAATCATACACTAGAGTTAAATAATATGCATTCTGAATATGGTTTATGCAAAAACTTGTCAACTTCAATGAAATAAAAGAAGCACGCTTTGGCTTTCATGTAATTCTAGACATTTTATTTGTGTTAGATTTTTATAGTTTTGAACTAAGGGTGTAAATGAATCGAGTCTCTCAATTAAAGCTTGACTTCAGTTCAATAAAGTTTAAATTTGAGTCAACTCAAACCGCCTTGTTACAGTACATCAATACCAAATCTTAAATTTATGACTCGTCAAGCCGCTCAAATCAACTCCTTGTTACAATACGTCAATACCGAACCAAACTCAAACAGTCAAACTTAAAATATTTTAAACTAACCCTTTAACGATTAAAAATTAAAATTCAACCTTCAAATTCATAATTCTTAAAATCTAAATTTCTAAATCCTAAGTTCCTAACCTTAACCTAAACCTAAAATCCCTAAATCCCTAAAATATCTCAGATTGTAGAATCCAGCAGAACAGCAAGGCCACCGGCGAGGGCGCTAGTAGCAGTCAAGACCGACGACGACGACGACAACGGTATGTCTTCTTCATTGAAATCTATGAAACGCTGCCTGCCTTCGTCCCTCCCTCACTCCATCGATTTTCTTTCTCTGTAGTCTGTGCTTGTACGCAGTACTCCCTCCCTAATTGGCTCACTCCGTCGTCTATTTTCTTTATCATTTTTCTGTATTGGAATTTGGAATGGTGTGTGGTGGAGCAATGGGGTACATCTTTATCTTTGTTTTTTTTGTGCTAGTGGAGTTCTTCTTTTTCAAAATTCAGAAAGGAACAAGAACATTTGTAATGTTTATGGTGCTAGTGGAGTTTCACATGCTTACTATTTGTTTTGTTTTGTTTTGTTTTGTTTTTGAAAGAAAGAAAACTATATTAATAAATTCAAAAACTATATTTTTGGGTGATCCTCTGGAGTGCTTTGTGGACAAGGATAGATGGTTCAGTAAATGATGCTTCATGTTATGTATGATATGTGATTTTGACACTCTTCTTTAAATACCCAAACTGAGATCATGGGATTGTGATATTCATGTTGAATATCTAGCTTTGTAGTACTATTTTCATTATTGTTTTGCTCAGTTTGCTGTCAAATGAATTGATGCATTACTGCATTTGTTTTATTTTAGTTAGTGTAGTTAAAGTATGAAACAATTGAGGTATGAAATAGGTTTATTAGTTAGTGTACTTACTCTTCATATGGTTTTTTTTTATTAATATATTATGGTTGTTGAGGTATGATTATGTTGTGCTCACTGGTTTCGTACTTTCATCATTGTTTTTCATTAGTTATGTTCATAGAGAATTCATCTATTATTTTGATGAAAGTAAGTTAAGTTTCAATTATGTCGATTAGTTTTATACTTGAATTCCTAAACATGATTGTTAAGATGATATTGGACATTTGGACCCATTCCCTATTGCTACCAAAATTTAGCTATGAATCTTGAAATGTACAAGGACCACTATTGTTGTAGTTGATGTCAACTTATTTGGAGTGCTTTAAACTTTGAATATTTGAAGTTTTGACTTTGAACTTTTTTTTTTTTTTCTTTTGTTTGTTTTAAGTTTTTATGGTTTGAACATAAGTTTTATATTTTACTTTGGTCTTTAAATTTTATCAAGTTTTTATTATTTATGTATGGACAGTGGATACAACGATTTATATTAAAGCATGAAGTTAAATAGATCGAACTCGAGCTTGGAAGTTCAAGCATATTTACTCGAACTCAAGCTCGAGCTATATAAAAATTTGGCAAGCCTAGCTCGAGCTCCAATTTTAAGGCTCGAGCTCGAGCCATCATATTTTTATTGAGCTTGAGCTTGAGCTTGGCTCGGCTTGTTTACAAGCCTATTTTGAACTTGTGGTTATGTACTTGTGTTGTAATGTAGTTGATATGTTTCAGTACTTTGACTACGCGTCACAGGTCTGTGGTTGACAGATGAAGAGGATTTACCTATGGTGGCTGATAACAGTGAGAGAGGGAGAGAGAAGTTGGTGGAAGAAACTTCCTTTTGATTTTATTCAATTCCAACTTACCAAGACAATCTAATATTCTCCCTATATATAGGAGTTAAAAGCTTAAGACATAAGGAAACACTATTCTAAAATATGCTTACCTAAAGTAAAATAGGCAACTACTAATAAACTAGGAAATAAGATAACTAAGTATATTGGTACCTAAAGTAAAATAGGCAACTACTAATAAACTAGGAAATAAGATAACTAAGTATATTGGTAGCAGAATCTGTATTGTATCA
>NC_044917.1:12414271-12452590 GCF_003576645.1 Ipomoea triloba | reverse complement strand
TTTTTTTTTTTTTTCTTTTGTTTGTTTTAAGTTTTTATGGTTTGAACATAAGTTTTATATTTTACTTTGGTCTTTAAATTTTATCAAGTTTTTATTATTTATGTATGGACAGTGGATACAACGATTTATATTAAAGCATGAAGTTAAATAGATCGAACTCGAGCTTGGAAGTTCAAGCATATTTACTCGAACTCAAGCTCGAGCTATATAAAAATTTGGCAAGCCTAGCTCGAGCTCCAATTTTAAGGCTCGAGCTCGAGCCATCATATTTTTATTGAGCTTGAGCTTGAGCTTGGCTCGGCTTGTTTACAAGCCTATTTTGAACTTGTGGTTATGTACTTGTGTTGTAATGTAGTTGATATGTTTCAGTACTTTGACTACGCGTCACAGGTCTGTGGTTGACAGATGAAGAGGATTTACCTATGGTGGCTGATAACAGTGAGAGAGGGAGAGAGAAGTTGGTGGAAGAAACTTCCTTTTGATTTTATTCAATTCCAACTTACCAAGACAATCTAATATTCTCCCTATATATAGGAGTTAAAAGCTTAAGACATAAGGAAACACTATTCTAAAATATGCTTACCTAAAGTAAAATAGGCAACTACTAATAAACTAGGAAATAAGATAACTAAGTATATTGGTACCTAAAGTAAAATAGGCAACTACTAATAAACTAGGAAATAAGATAACTAAGTATATTGGTAGCAGAATCTGTATTGTATCAGTAGTATTGGTCTGGTTAAGTGGTTATGTAATATGTTCTATTGTTCTTCATAAAATCAGGTTTAATTTTCTTTTTTCTTTTACAAATATGTAGGCCTTTAATAGGCTTTAAACCCTACAACATGTAGGTCTTAAATAGTCTTAAAGCTGAGGCCAGGCCGGCTTGGGTCTGTTAAAGAGATTGGCTCTGGCCTTAGGCTCCCATAATAAGCCCAGGCCTAAGGCCTTTGACCTGGCCTGGCATATTTTCAACCTAGCCAACTATATATATGGTCTTCGTTTCTCAATTCTGCGGTATTCAATCTTTAATCCCAGTTCCTCCTCTTTCAATTTGTCATGGGCTTATTGTTTCTAGTTATGCTCATTATATTATTCTGTATTTGATAATGGTTGGTAAGACTAAAGATTACATATTATGAATTATTCATAGCTAACTTGGAGTAATAAATTACTAGCTTGAGCGAGCTAATAAATGTTGTGCTGTTCACAATTAAAAGTGTTGTATGATTCATTTGTGCTTTTACTCATATTATGTATTAGCAATAGGTAGCCTTCCTAATTTCTCTGCTTTTACAAAATATAATTTTGTTCCAGTTTTGGCTGGATCAGATGGGATTCTGGAGTAGAGGAGTAGTTGCTGATAAATGGTCTGGGAGGATTTTGTGGCTCTGTGCAATTGGGAGTGCAGTTGGTATTTTCCTTCTGTCTTTTTCTTTCATTTTAGAATTTTTGTCATGAATTACGAATTTTATCAACTTTTTTACTTGCCTTGACTGTTAAAATTAAAACAGTAACAAGTTTCTTGATTTAGATCTCCTCAAAGATTATCCATAACAGGGTAATACTTGGATACACTTATGACTTAACCTTAAATAAAGAAGAGTGAATGCAAGCAATAGTTAGAATATGAAGAGCTTCAATTAGGTCTTTAAAGAATTACCTGTTGTTTTACGGTCTTTCTTCCCAAAAGGTTGAATTCCCAACTCCAACGGCCCCCATGTCCCGGCTCGACAGAGCATCTGGGAGGATGCAAATTATGGTAACTCAGCTGAACTGCTGAACACAGAGGCTTAGACCTTTGCTTATTGCGCACAAGGAGCCCCCCTCACTTTGAGGGGTTGCTTCCACACTACCGCTAGTCAAACTCGATCCCTTGTCTTTCTTCCCAAACTTCACCCCTGTGACCAACTGAGTTGAGTTGCCCATGTGGGCACTGTCTATAGAGAACATATGCATCGTTTTTGTTTCCTATTTAATTTATGATTTTCTTTATTTGACTCTATGTGGTTACAGGAGGGGAATATGTTTATGGGTCAGTATTGTATTGCTTCAGTTAGTCAGTCATTCAAATAAACTTGGATTCATACACTTTTGAATCAATTGTTTAGGCCTCTATATGGTTGTTGTGGAAAGACAACTGCAAAATAGAGAAAAGATGATGGCAGAATCATTGGCGGCTGCAGAAGGAAATCCTAATGGTGGAGAACATTAACGATCTCGATCTGTAGTGGAAATCTGTTGGAATACATAAAAATGTCAAAAGAATTCTTATTTCATTTAGCATTCCCTTAGCATTTGCCCACTTAAGCTATGCTTTTGACAACTTGTAATAATATGCTTGTGATTTCAAGCAAAACTGTTTTCTTTTTAATTCGTGGGTATTTTGGTGTATAACCATTCCATTACCATTAGATCAAGAGGTCATTGATGAAAACCACTCTTGTAAATCAAAAGCTTTGTCTCAAATCTCAATTCTTGAAATTATTAGGTTTTTTTTAACATGAACATTAACCCTTTTGGCAGGATGCTGAGCCTACTGAACTTATTGAAGTTAATTCTGTTTTTATAAGATAAGGCTATCGGCACTCATTTAATCTTCTTTCGCGTTTAAAATGTCACATCACAAAATTTGTAATTATTCACTATTCACTCTTCATTCATGTAATTTTCTCTCATCTTTCAAAAATGACTTATACATCAATTTATTACAAAAATTATTTTTATCAATAAAGTATTAATAATAATTAAAATAATATAAAAGTAATAATAAAAAATACTACGTATAAAAGTTGTCACAGCAATTTTTATTGCAATTCTCTGACAGGCAAATTGCAACAAATGCAATTCTGCCCGTCAGAATTGCTACAAGTAATAACTTAAAAATAAAAAATAAAAAAAAAAATAAAATTTACATCAACTTTGTAATTGGAAAGATTTCACAGTTGTGAATGGCCTAAGATTCCAGAGGTTTACTGGTGGAGGCACTGTAATTGTTGATCATGGGACAATATTTGTAACCTTCATATGCATGGAGCAGCTTATTGTACAAAAAAGTGTTTCAAAGTGTTGGAGATTTCGTCCTACGTGAGAATGGTGGGTATAATCTTGTACTCCGTTCGTATGTCACATTTTATGCGTCTTGTTCGATTAATGAGATTTTATCAGAGTTATTTATAATTCAATTTGTTTTTGGGTAATGCTCCACTCAAGCAATTCATGTTACATAAAAGCAGCCACACTCACCACATTGTTTCATTAAATTTCTACGAACTGTGCATTCGGCAACCATAAGTTTGGTGAAAATGCTCAATCGATGGGAGTATTGATTCTATTTTTTTTTTTTTTAATATTGAGTTTAACATTGTAAGGTATAATTAGTATAAAAATCAATATATCTCTACACAATAATAGTAAGAGATTTATTATTATTATTATTGTTATTATTATTATTACCCCCATCAATTCTAAAAACACACAACTCAACGCCTAATCACTTTAAAAAGTCATATGGCATGTCCAATCAACAGATTACAAGTGCTAAAAGTGTTAATTACACTTTTTTGACAAGTTCAAGAGTATAGTTAAAGTATTTTAGTTTATGAACCTAATTGTATTATTATTACTAGTTCGAGGTAGGACTTATTTGACCCTATTACCTTTTATTTTCATGGTAGTTACTAAATATTTTGTTATCTCGTTTTTCTTGAGTATTCAATTATTTTGCTTTCTTAAGTTTTCTACATAGCGCTTGTATCATTTTGAATACTTAAAATTATTTTCTTAAATTAGTAGGAAAGTTTATTAGTTTTATTATATCAATTTACTATGAGATCGACTCTTGTTTTGCACATTATACTATCATTAATTTGTGCACTTGCGAGGACTTTAAAATTATACATCAACAAAAAAGTTGCATGAAGTGGTGAGGTGCTAAACCTACCCTCATGCCCTCCTACATCCCCTACCCCCAATTTTGTGCCTCTCCATTTTCCAGACCCTAAACTCCTCATACCCTTGCCTTTTGCACCCACAAACTCCTTGTTTTCCCTCTTTAAAACTCCAAACTCCTTGCATCTCCACTTTTTGTACTCTAAACTCCCTGCTCCATTACACTTTGACAACCTCCAAACTCCCAACTTCTAAGTCCAAACTCACATTTCTCTCTAGAGTTGTCAAAACAGGCCGAGTTCGGACCCACTAAAGCCCGCCATATTATACAGATAGACTAAAAAGCCCGTAAAAATATGGTCCTAAAATAGGTCGGCCCACCCTGCCCCGCTTAGGCTCGTGGGCCTTGGCAGGGCACGTCAAATTTAAAATTTATAAATTTAAATAAAAATTAATATAAAAAAGTTATAAGTGTATACTAAAATAATTTAAAAAGTTTAAACAAATTTGTTTTCAAAAAAAGTTTAAACAAATATTAATACATTGTAATTTGTTGAACACAATAATAACTAATATAGTACTCTGTAATAAGTTCTAATAATAAATAATCAAATATATAATATGTGAATTTATAAGGCAATAACAAATAATTTATACAATGTATTACTTACTAATACATTTTTTTTAATATAAATAAAAAACTTAACATATATTTATATATAATTATATAAAATGATGTGTATATATACGCTAATATTAATAATGTATACATACTAGGTGGACAGGCTTTTACGGGTTATAAAATTCAAAGCCCGTCATGCCTTTTTTACGGAATAAGACAAACTTACGCAACGAGTTAAGTCCGTTTTGACGGCTCTATTTCCGTTCTAGTCCATTAAAAACCCTTGCTAAGCTTCTTGCGCTGGCCCCAAGCCGCCACCACACATTATTTCAAAAATTAAAGCATAACATCATTTTTTTTAAATATCAAAAAATATATTTTATACAATTAAAAGTTTAAATTAAACTATTAAAGTATATTTTTACATATATAAAAACATGTTCAAATATTATTGATGATTTTGTTGGAATCGGGTCCACCATAAATTGTGTATAGAGGTACATAACAGGGTAGGAAAATAATCATATTATTAGCTCAGGCTCTAGGCCCAAAAGAATACTTACAAAGCCTGAGATAATGGCCCAAAATGACGGCCCAAATAATGAATAAATAATACAAGCTATAATCCAAATAATGGGATAAGGATAATAAATAATACAAGCTATATATACCCCTAATAATGAAATAGAAATAAGAGAAGACTCAGACCAATGGACTAAAAGAGGTTTGGTGAGCCAAGGAATGGTTTTTAAGGGGATGGAAGTCACTCTATTTATATTGTTGAAGGACTCACAAATGGTTGACAAATGAACGGCATCGGATAACCTTCATTTTTGTGCACACACGTGTCCCCCCAGTACTTTGCTTCCAGCGCACTCTCTGGATAAGTTGAGCTTCTTGCCCTTAAGTATACAAGAGTTTAATAGGTTTGGTGGTTTAAAACTTGTGTTGTTATGCTTGAGGTTGTGGGTTCAAACTCTATGGTAGTGTCATATTTATAATATTTTGCTCTAAGCTTCTTTCCTTAGCCCAATAGATATTAATTATTCTTATTGGGCCAACACCTCACTCGTAAAGATAGACACCCCGCTTGTGCCAAGACTTTTCCAATAAAATAGTCCCCAGAATCCCATGCCCTCGTCAATTGTAGTTATCAATCGTCAATTGTAGTTATCAATCAATATCTAAATCAAAAGAAAGATTGGATTATTTTTAGTGTTAGATGCTATAATTGGGTATAATTATCATAAAACAAAAAGATTTGGAATGAATTATATTTATATATAATCAAAATTCATGTTAAATAGTTTGTAATTCAATGGTATATATGTGACTCACCTAAATTGGAGGTCAAGGTTCATAAACCTTGTGATGGTATTGACTCACTCATCGTACTTTAATATGTTAGTCAATAATATTCAATATTCAAAATATATATATATATATATATATATCAATCATCAGAGTAACACTTGTGTGGTTCTCACAAAAATTTTTACCATATCAAGATAGTGAAAATACATATTTCCTTTTAGGATCAACTATTGTAATCAATAAAATAAAATTAAAAAAAGCTTATCGTAATAAAAATGTTCAGAAATGTCCTAATTCTCAATAGCATCACGGCTTCTACCTTCTAGTAACAGTGACAGAAGACTATATGCTATACAGATGGAAGTCTAGCGGACACCTTTAATGATCAGTGATCACCAGATGAGAAAAAGACAACATCTGAAGTAACTGTCTTACATTTTTCGAAAAGCTCAAAAGTAAACAAAACACACACAAACCAAGGAGCCCATTGTCTTGTCTGTCTCTCAAAATGTTCCATGTACTGTGTACTGTGTCATCGCGGGCTGCTACGTGCAATGTGAACATTACAAAATTTCGTCTTCATTAATGAGGGTTTGGTAGAGAGGAATTATAGTTCTTTCCTAATTAATAATGTATAAGATAAAAACTGAAAAGTTTTAAAATTTAATTGAGATATAATTTTTATGGAATTATAATTACTCAATTATGAGAATTGCAAATCTCACCTCTTCTAGAATTACAGTTTCATAATACATGGAAAAAAGTTTAGTGTGAGGACTAAATTGCCATCCCTAATAATCTTACATCTTTACATGTCCATTTTGATTTTTGTACTACTTATTCTCTTTCAATTCAATATATACTAAAGATGTAATTTTATTCTAGTTTATTTTCACTAAATTCCTTTCTCACGGAATTACAATTCATTTCCTTCATAACTTCCTCAATGTAACTAAATGGTATGTAAGAGTAATATTACATCTAGGGTCCGTTTGGAAACTTAAAAAATGTCTTCAAGGAAAATAATTTCAAAGGAATGACTTATTTTCTGAAAAAAAATAATTTAAATTTTACTGTTTGATGACTAAAGGTCACTATTTGCCTGAAAGTTAAGAAAATTGCATTTTTTCTATTTGATTTTTTTTTTGAGTTTATTACCGAATGGTCCATCGACTATTGCAAAATTACCAATTTAGTCCTCGAAAATTTTTTGTGCCCAATTAAGTCCCTCAACTTTGAAACATTTAACCAATTTGGTCCTCCGTTTATTTTGCCGTTAAACATCCGTTAAATCAGGACTAAATTGGTAATTTTGCTATAGTCAAGGGACTATTTCAATAAAAAATTAATTACCAATTTGGTCCCTTAACTATAGCAAAATTACTAATTTGGTCCCAATTTAACGGATGTTTAACAGAAAAATAAACGGAGGACCAAATTGGTTAAATTTTTCAAAGTCAAGGAACTTAATTGGTCACAAAAAATTGTTGAGGACCAAATTGGTAATTTCACAATAGTCAAGGGACCATTTTGGCAATAAACTCTTTTTTTTAAATGATCATATTGTTTGTAATAATAATAATAATAATAATAATAATAATAATAATAATAATAAGTGGTGTTGGCGTAAGTGTTAGTGTTGGTGTTAGTAGTGGGGGTGGTGGTTGTATTGTGGTGATGGTAGTGGTGTGGTGGAGGTGTGATGATGATGATAGTGTGGTGGTGGTAGTCTGGTGATGATGACGGTAGTGGTGGTGGTGTGAATGTATGATGCAGTGATGATGATAGTGGTGGTGGTAGTGGGTGTTGGTGTTGGTGTTAGTGGTGGCGGTGTGGTGGTGATGGTGATAGAGGTGTCATGGTGGTGGTAATGGCGGTGGATGTGTTGTGGTGGTGGTGGTGGTAGCTAGTAGTAATAATCTAAAAACTAGCTTGCAAAGAAATGAGAGAAAAGAGAGAGATGAGAAAATAAATTATCAAAAAAAATTTTCCAACTAAAAATTTAGGAAGACGTTTTCCATCAAACTTGAGTCTTTTGCAATTGACCATGATGATGATTTTTCTTTGACTTTATTTTCTTTGAGGAGCCAAACATATGAAAATCTAAAAAATGACTATTGGAAATCATTTTTCGAGTTTCGAAACGGATCATATTCTCACTTCCTACTCCATTTTCTACACATTGCTGATGCATCATGCTCTAATTGATTTTAAAAACAAAGTGAGCTACTATTTTTATTCATTCACTTTTATTTATCTAATAAAAGTTGTACACACGATGAGAGTTATACTCAATGAGAATACATCTATCATTTCCCTTCATTAAAACCACCTAGACAGAAATTCCGAGATTAACTTATATATTTAAATCTTTTAACCTAACAATAAGAGTATCGAGAGCCACTTTAAAATAAGCTCTGCTCTTTTCCTCTCAACACTACTAACGACATTTAATTTTGGAATTAAGTAAACTGGGCGCCGATATAGGTTTGGGCGAAGGACCATCCAGAGGGGACCACATTGTTGCATACCACAGTGCGACCGTCACCCGTGGTGACCTTGAAGGAGAGGGCTTGCCCATCCAACTTAGAGTTGTTTTCCCAATTCTGTCCCCAATTCCTGGACATTGGCATCCAATTGGTGTTGGTGCCCTTGATGGAAACTGCATGGACATCGCCTGAACCTCCTACGTTGGTAATTAGTACCAGAATGAAGTATGAGTGGCCGTTAATTGTGAATCTTATTCCTCCCTTCTTTTGGCATGCTACCCTACATTACATATTTATAGTATACGAATTAATAAGTTCGCATAAATTAATAAGGGTAAACTGATAAAGAATATAAATTGCAATAGTATTTCGTGGATTAATGTAAAAATATAACAAGTAATGTTTTGTATTAATTTTGGACACATGCAATGTCATAAGGCCAAGTCAAACTTCCTACAATGCAATACCATAAGACCAAGTAATTTATACCAGAAAAGACGCAACAAATTTTCTAAAATGAAGGTGGGCCATAAGACCAAGTCAAGGCCCATCCCATTCAGGCTCGGAGACAGACTCCATGGCATGATTGGCTAACGGTCTTGGCTTGACCCACCCTAGAGGCCCGTCCTGGATTGCCTATCTTAGCTCAGGTCACCTTCCCAGACCTCGAGTCCTAATTTTTGGGGCATTTGTAGTATCTAAGTGATTTTTTTTTAGTATTACTGACTCTGTTACAATGCAGTATCTATTCATAACTACTCAGACTCGAACCAACCCCTTTCATATGAGAATGCAACCGGGTGTCACCAGACTACAGTATTTAAGTGAATTAGTATTAAGGAAAAGTGAATTTATTGAAGCAAAGAGTATTACATACATACCTTCTATAAGAAACAGGGACAATTCCTGATTTATAACGAGCAATTTGTTGGAAAACGGGCTGGGAGAGGTCAAAGTGGTGGAGGGGAGGGTTGCACCACCCACCTTGATTGCTAGGGAGGGCAGAATTGGGAGGACAGAAATTGGTGGCAGTGACCACAACTGAGGCAGGAAGACAGGCTTTTGGATCATTAACACATTTGACCTCAAAACAAGCCCCACACCTTAACCCATTGCCGAACAGTGCTGTACTCACTGCTGCTGTGTTTATGCCATACCCTTGGCTGTACAAGTTCCCATACCCACAAGCTCCACCTAATTAACATATCATCATTATATAAAACAAATTTAAAAAAACAGGCAGGCCAGGAGGAGGAACTTAATTAGTATATAATTAAGTAATTAACATACCCATTGTTCCAGAGGCATCGCCACCTCCATAAAAGGTGGCATGAGCGTTAATCCAGCCATCATGATCGTTATGTTTGGCATGAGCAGATGAAGAAAAAGAGAGAAAACCCAGAATGAAAAACCACAAAAACCCCATTGTTTTCAACGATTCACCGCCTGGGCGGCCTGCAGCCTCAATTGTCTGTCTAGTTTTCCGTTTGTTTGACTGTGTTGCAGAGGATGAGAGAGGCTGTTGAGGTGCCATTGTGCCAAGGAGACGTGTAGAGCTATAAATACTAAATCGATATGATGATGTGCACAGCAGAGTAAGGGTACTGTGTCGTATGAGTATTAATTAACAGGTTGCAATAAGAAGGAAATTGTAATTTCCTCGAAATAGGAATTCAAATTATATTGTTTGGTAATTATAAATATAATTATGAGAATTTCAATTATAGTGTTTAGCAAAATTTTGGGTTAGACTATCTCATGAATTCTTATGCATGAGATGGGTCGGAGGTTGTGCCAATATGAAATGTAATATTTATATTGAAAAATGTAATACTAATTAAGAATAAAATATTTTTTTTGTCAGACCATGAAGTATCCTGAGCATGTCCTAGCTGTAGGAGACACTTTAGTCCACGGCCACTTTCGCCAACCAAGCTGGTTAGAATAAAGTATTTATTACTTATATGGAAAGTGTTTTTTTGAAGAAAAAATGTTAAACTTTTACATTTTGATTTTAAAATATTACATTTTTTCTCAAAAGTATTACATTTTCTCTTATAACGTAACTAATAAACACTTGCCAACATGACTTACGAGGGAAATGTAATACTTTGATTTAAAAATGTAATACTTTTACATCAAAAGTATTATAATTTTCTTCAAAAGTATTGATTAAGATTACATTTTTTTAGTATAAGTATTACATTTTCATAACGTGGGATGTGGTTGAGTGGACGGGACTCATCCATCCTTAACCAGAGGTCAAGACGGAATGAATTTTAAGTGAATAGGAATACTATTCCATAAGAAATAGAATATGAAGTTTGGTTGGTTAAAGGAATACAAATGGATATATATTTAAAAGACATAAATGCCCTTGTACAAAATTTAGTATTATTATTATTATGCATCAATTTACCATCATTTCATGAATAATGCCCATTCTTTTTTCAAAGTTTTAATTCTACTCTCAAAATGTGGCTTAGCTTTTATGGTAAAATTTAGTATTTCTTTCCAAAATCATTCTTTAATTTCAAGTTCTAATAAATAAACTGTCTTGAACCCTGTATCGGAATTATATTTCCCTACATTATACATTTCGGTCAAACAAGACACTAGTGTGTGTGTATATAGAAAAATACCTTGAACAAGAATTTCAATTTGCAATGGCGGAGGTGAGATGTGTGCGATGACAGAGAGAAAGATGATGTGATGCGATGAGTTTTAGAAAAGTGAGCGTAAACAATTTAGATTTAAAAAATAGTAAAAAAGAAAATATAATAAAATATCTATTCCTGAGAAGTCAGGAAAGGCTAATACCAGGGGGTACTAGTAATAGCTAAGGAACATTGTTCCTGGGAATACAAATGCGAACCAAACAACGGAACAGGTTATTACTGGAAATGCTATGTCATTCCTTGCCTATTCCGTGAACCAAACAGCCCGTAAGATTATTAGGGAGGGTAATTTGGTCCTCACACTCCAAACTTTCTTCCTATGTATTAAGGAATTGCAATTCCCGGGGGGAGCTGTGCAATTCATCAAATTTGAGGAATTATAATTCCATAGAATTGAAATTCTTCCCAAACAAACTTTGAAATTTTTTCATTTCTAGGAACTAAGCGGGGAAAGAATTGCAATTCTTCTCTACCAAACACCTCATAAAAGTACTCCCATTTCTTATTTTCATCTTCTACTTCTTATAATGTGTCATGTTTTGATTGTTTAATAAAATGGAATATGTCGTATTTTTTATTCATTTTTTCTATTCAATAAAATTTAAATACTTGATAAGACTTATATTTCATTAAATACGCCAAGCACCTTGTACTCAAATGACATATCTATAGCTCTCTTTGAGGGGAGGTCACATGACCGAACCTTAGTTTGGGATATTGACTCTTTGAACTGTAACAGATAGAAAAAGTGTAAAATAACTATTACCTTATAATAGAGTCAATAGCACTCGAAAAGAATATTTCGTTAAACACATCTACCATTTTTGGTGTCGTATTATGTGCAGCTAAAGGCAAGAGGGTAGTAGTATAGAATAGTGGCAAACAAGACATCATGTTACTTAACAGTTTATGAGGTTACCGGTTACGTGGGGACTCTAAATTATTTGTGAATTACGTAGGAACTTGTGATTACTTTTTACGCTGAATTGGATGGGAGGTAATAATAAATAATCTTATAATTTACAGAATTACAAGCAATAATCAGTGTTGCAAAAATCCCGTCTGGGCGCCGATTAATCCCTGCCTAGGCGTTAGGCGCTGGTCGACCGCCTAGCGTATCACATTAAATGGTGGTTTAGGTGGTTGGCCGGCTAGGCAACTGCCTAGGCCGTCAAAGCACCGCCTAGGCCGCTTAGGCGCTGACCGCCTAGGCGTCGACTAGGCACCGACTAGGCCTTTTAGTCCGATTAACTATTGTTCTTTTTTTTTAATGGGTTATTTCACTCAAAACAACATCGTTTTGAGCGAAATAATCCTAAATTGTACAAACTTTAGATATTTTTTAGGTTAATATTTAATATTTTAGTATTAACTATTAAAATATTATATAATTTATAATTTATAATTATTAGTCTTTAAAAAATTAAAAATACTTAAACAAATTTTTAAAAAATAAAAAATAAAATAAAAAAATACACGAACGCCTAGGCGCCGATTAATCCCCGGCTAGGCGTCCTAGGCGCTAGGCGCTCGGGTTTTTTCAACCATGACAATAATAGACAAATTTTTATAATGAAAAACTATACATGTTTAGTTAACAAATTAAAAAGGTTAAGGTATGGATTTGACATTATTACGGACACTATTTTACAAATATTTAGAAGCTTATAGAGCAGTTGAAGCATATCTTACGATATACCACCGCCACCCCTCACTAGGGCATAAGTAGTGAGGTGCCCTTACTTAACTTACAATTACATTAGCTCATAATTGCATGTTCATTAAATTGTTATTACATATTTATTAATCAATCACTATAGATTCATAATTGTATATTCATTAAGTTACTACAAGTATATAATATTTTGCTCCTCTAATTTATAAAGTATATTCTCCTAAATGGATAGATGCCCCATTAATGGGGGATAAGGCCCCTACCCACCCATATACCTCTGCCCCAGAATGGATAGATGCCCCATTAATGGAAGTGCAAGGAGTATTAATGGATGATGCAATTGGGGTGCCTCATTTTGTTAGGGTGTCCCCTTCCTTTAGATTAAAAAAGAATTGAACAAATAAAGTGTAGTAATAAAAAATTGTAATTTTTTTCCTTAAATTTTTCTGTAATTGTTATTGTTTGTACTTAGTTTATAATTATACTTATATGTAGTATCTAAACTTTTAGCAAGATACTCTTTTTGCCCTTATCGTAACATATATAATATGTAAGGGTAGACTTCTCCTTTTGAACCGAACAATCAAAAGTTGACATTTCAAATTTAGGCAAAAATTTGTGTGAGATCGTCTCTCGGGCTTCAATCCGTGGAACAAATCGGATCTTTTACAGGGCGTTTGGTTGGAAATAAAAAAAAATTAAGGGGAAAATGAATTGTAATTCAATGGGAAAATAATAATAGAGAAATAAAGTATGAATTCAAATTACATTGTTTGGTATGGAGGGATAAAATTATTGAGAATGAGAAGGAAAGAAGTGGTATAAAAACTAAAATGTTCATACGTAGTAGTAATAATAATAATAATAATAATAATAATAATAATAATAATAATAATAATCAAGGGAAAAAAATCTTTTTCTTCCTTTTTCCCATTTCCTTTCCCCGTTGAATTGTTCAACCAAATAGGCTATTAGAGTATGAAAAATGTGATAATATTTGGGTAATTTTTTCTAACTTTAAATTTGTGCTTACCAATATTATATTGTGCTCTTTGAAATATTATGCTGTGTATTTTGGCTAATTTGGAAGTACAATACATTAGGATTTACATTTTTAGAGTTTATGATTTTTTTTTTGTTTGGTTTAATGTTTCACAAATTTTTTTTTTTTTTAAACTTTGGTTTAAGTTTTGACTCATCTTATAGTATTATGAAGTGCACTTTTAAAGTTGAAAACAATGATCAAAATGTCACCTCATGTTTTCCTCAAATAGTGATCACACTTGTGTGAGACGGATCGAGTCGAGTCGGATCAATATGCAAATGTAATACTTATACTATCAAATGTGATACTAAATCAGAAATAAAATGTTTGTTACTTATAAGGGAAAACATAATACTTTTGAGGACGAATATAATACTTTTATATTTTGATGTAAAAGTATTAATTTTTTTCATAAAAAGTATTATATTTTTTCTTATAAGTAATGTTGCACTTATAAAGACAATTGTAATATTTTTGATGAAAAATGTAATACTTTTACATCAAAATGTAAAAGTATTACATATTTTTTCCAAAAGTATTAAATTTTCTCATATAAGTAATAAACATTTTATTCCTAATTTAATATTACGTTTGGTAGTATAAGTATTACATTTTATCTTGACTCGACCCGTTTTACGGATCTTCACACAAGTTTTGGCCTCAAATGGTATGACTTCTTGTACATTGTGTAATTCAATAAAAATTTCTTATTGTATTTATTAATATTTGATTCAACATGAAAACCGTTATGCACGGCAAACCTGTAATTTAATTAAGGGAAACCTCAATAGTGAGGTTTTTGGGGTGGTTTATGAGATACCAAATAAGTGAGAGATGAGAAAAAAACAATGGTCTGATGCAAAAGAAAGAAAAAAACATAGGCAATGACACGCCAACCTACGCATGCATTGCATGTATTAGGACTCTCTGAGTTTGAGTCACGTTAGGACTAGCTATCCTACTCTACCTGAGACTCCCCTTGTATATATATCTCCCATTCCTCATCATTGTAATTGTTCAATTGAATCAATACAATATTCAATTCTCATCTGGTATCAGCTAGCCTAGGTTTATTTTCCAATGGCTGACGGCTCTGTTAATTCTTCCGAACGGACCGTTTCTGATGCAGCTATTTCTTCTGCGGTTTCTTCAGCAGCCGCTTCTCTGTCTGCTGCGCATCACTATGTTAGCATTAAGCTAATGAACAAGAATTTCTTGTTTTGGAGGACGCAGGTTATTCCGTTTCTTCGTGGGCATGACCTCATGGGTTTCGTTGATGGCACGAACTCTTGCCCTAATCGTTTTCTTCCCGTTTCTGAAGGCTCCTCCGCTGCTGCTGCTCTACCCAACCCGCTGCATGCTCCATGGGTGCGCCAAGATCAGGCGGTCCTTAGCATGTTAATCTCTTCACTTTCGTCGGAAGTTATGTACCTCGCAATTGGTTGCACTACGTCGCGTGATCTCTGGTTGGCGCTTGAGCAGGCTCTCGCTTCTTCCAGTCAAGCTCGGATTATGCATATTCTTGGACAGCTGCAAACAATACGCCAAGGTGATGCCTCCGCCGTCGACTACATTGCTCGTGCGCAAGTTATGGTGGAAGATCTAGCTCTTGCTGGCCGTGCGATTCCTTTGAAGGATCAGAATATGTATATTTTCAGAGGTTTACGTCCAGAATATCACTCTGTCGTAGCCTCTTTGAATGTTCAAGGTCAGCCGGTGCGTCTTCCCGAACTCGCCGATCTCCTTGGCTCGCATGAGTTCGCTACCGGTGATAGCTATGACAGTGTTCCAGCCCCTGCAGCTGCGGCTTTTGTTAGCCAGCGTGGTAGTGGAGGTCGATCGCGGTCTTGGCGTGGCGGATCGAATCGCCGCGGTGGGAATCAGTCACGTGGCGGTGCTATTTTAGCCGACCAGCAGCAGCAGCAGGGCGGTGGTGTGCAGCGTGGACGTGGCTCGCATGGCGGTGGCAGGTCACGTGGGCGACGTGGTGGTAATTGGCAGCCTCAATGCCAATTATGTGGCAATTATGGCCATCTTGCACCAGCCTGTTTTTCTTTAATTGGCCGTGGACTCCAAGCTCATTTAACATATGCTAAGGATGCGCCGAATCTTGTGTCTGACTCGCATCTTTGGATTCCAGACACTGGGGCGACAAATCACGCGACCCCTGATATTGCTGCGCTCTCTACATCTGAAGAGTACACTGGTGGTGATGCTCTTCGAGTTGGTGATGGTACAGGTTTGCTTATTAGTCATACTGGTCATGCTTCTTTTTCTACCCCGTCTAAAGTATTTAGGATGTCTGATATTTTACATGTTCCTGGTTTGTCTTCCTCTCTTTTATCTGTGCAACGCTTTGCAAAAGATAATAAAGTCTTTTTTTGAGTTTCATCCATCCTTTTTTGTTGTGAAGGATATAGCAACCAAGGCAATAGTTGCGGTGGTCTCTACACGCTGCCCATTCCGAAAAAACAGTCCCCGTGCGTTTATCTCATCCCGTGCTTCCTCTTCCGTATGGCATGATCGTTTGGGACATCCTCATCAACGAGTCTTAGATCGTATTCTTCCTTTTTGTTCTGTTAGTGGTTCTAGTCGCAATAATCGTTGTACTTCTTCTTTGTGTTCTGCGTGTCAATTGGGCAAGTCTGCTTGTTTCCCTTTGCCACGTGTAGACTCTGTTAGTTCGAATATTCTTGATTTGATTTATACTGATATTTGGGGACCAGCTCCTGTTTTGTCTTCTTCTGGTTATCGTTATTTTGTTCTTTTTGTTGATGACCATTCTCGTTACACGTGGTATTATCCTATGAAATTGAAGTCTGACTTGTATGCCATTTTTGACAAGTTTCGTGCCTTAGTTGAACGGTCATTTAATCGCAAAATTAAGGCTATTCAGTCTGACTTAGGAGCTGAATACAAAAAGTTACATACTGTTCTTCTTCAGTTAGGGATTAATCATAGACAATCCTGTGCCTACACTCATGAACAGAATGGTCGTGTTGAGAGGAAGCACAGGCATATTGTCGAAACTGGTCTTACTCTTATGGCTCGTGCGTCTGTTCCATCTCGTTTTTGGGACTTTGCTTTCGAAACTGTTGTTTACTTGATTAATAGAATGCCATCTAGTGTTTTGCAGAATTCCAGTCCTCATTTATTGTTACATAAATCTTCTCCCTCATACTCTTTTCTTCGTGTGTTTGGTTGTCTTTGTTATCCTCACTTGCGTCCTTATAATCGTCACAAAATGTCGTATCGGTCATCTCCTTGTGTCTTCTTAGGTTATCCTGAGTCTTTTAGGGGGTACAGATGCATGGACTTAACGACTAATAAGATTTATATATGCAGACATGTATACTTTGACGAGAATGTGTTTCCCTTTGTTAGTAGGGTTGCTGTGCTATCTCCTCCCTCTGTGCAGAAGCCGTGGGCTGAATTGGTTTTACATGTATTGCCATCTTCTCTTGCTGATTCTGCTCAGGCTGCTTCTCCTGTCACCACCACTGCTGCTCCTACTCGTCAAAGAGGACGACCCTGTGGCAAGTCCACACGTCCGACTGTTCGCTCCCATGCAATGGCTACGAGGAGTCGGTCTGTGGCTCCACTTTTGGCTCTCTCTGCTCAGGCCTGTCCTACCGAGCCCACTTGCTACACTCAGGCAGTTAAATTTTCTGAATGGCGAGAGGCAATGGATCTGGAGTTCAATGCACTTTTGCACAATCAGACTTGGGTTCTAGTTCCTCCTCGCCCAGGTATAAATGCGATTGGGTGTAAGTGGGTTTTTCATACTAAACGTAAAGCTGATGGTTCAATAGAGAGGCATAAGGCGAGACTTGTGGCAAAAGGGTTTAATCAAGTTCCTGGTCAGGAATTTTTTGACACCTTTAGTCCGGTTGTGAAACCCACTACAGTCAGATTGCTTTTGAGTTTGGCTATTTCCTCAGGTTGGGTGGTTAGGCAGCTTGACGTACACAATGCATTTTTGAATGGTGATTTGGCTGAGACTGTTTATATGCGTCAACTGTTAGGAACATCATGTAATAGGTTTTGATGATACCAACTGTTAAGTAAGAATCCCCAAGTCTCGATACATAGGCAAAACAATGTAAGTTCGATAAGTAAACTAAGAGCGAAAATACAACCGGGTAATTTGAGCTCAACTCGGGAAATATTTAAGCTTAAGGTAAACTTGTTTGAACAACTTAGAAGTTTTCGTGTTGTAAGCAAACAGATAGATCAGAAGCAGGCACGAGACAACTCTGGAGGAATAAGGGTCTACGAGACATCAACTAAGTCTCGAGACACAAGCCAAGTTCGAGAGGTAAGGACCTCTCGATATACCTATCGAGTTCGAGACGTAAAGAATATTCGAGAGATAGACCTCTCGATACATGGGATTGAAACATCAAGTGGTCGAGACATCTTTTATGGTCTCGATAAACCGGCACTTCTCCAAGAGGCTGAATGTTAGTCAACATGTGCAGATAAAATACTCTAAGTTTGGAGAAGAAGAATATCATGGAGATAAAATATTGAAGAGGTGCTGAGCGGGAGGTTTCAAAATGGACGGAAGTGGATGACACGTCAGACCTCCACCACAAACGGTCAAGAAGTGCACCAATCCTGAAGTGGTCAGATTCCCCAAACAAGGAATGATGGGAACATAAAAAAAAAAAAAGNTTTATCTCTCGCTAACTTCTCGATTGCACTGCATATAATCACACCTCTCGAACTAACCCAAACTCGTGCTAACCAAAAAGGGGATAATATTTCCGCTGCGCATAAAACTTTGTCTTCACCTCGTGAGGTATCGAACCTAAACATCCTAAGTTCAATACACACGAGAGGTCGAAAAGATTTGCAAAATCTTATACAAGTCTATTCACCCCCCCCTCTAGACTTGTACCCCATCCCCTTGGGACCAACATCAACCACTCGCGTATGCTGATGCTCAATTGCCTGATCACATTTGTCTGTTGAGGCGTTCCTTATATGGCTTAAAGCAAGCTCCACGAGCTTGGTTTAATCGGCTGCATACTTTTTTACTCTCTGTTGGGTTTATAGCTTCAAAGACTGATGTGTCATTATTCTATTACTCTCGTGGTTCTGCATGTGTTTATCTTTTAGTATATGTTGATGACATTTTGGTAATGGGGACTGATGAGCTACTAGTGTCTGATTTACTCTCTAAACTGTCTAATGCTTTCAAAATTAGAGATCTTGGTGAACCTGGTTTCTTTCTTGGAATTGAGCTAGTCAAAACTAGCAATGGTGTTATTCTTTCTCAGCAGCGGTACATGTCAGACATCTTGAAACGGGCTGGAATGACTGATTGTAAACCTCTCGCCACTCCTATTTCTACATCGAAAACTCCATTGCTTAATTCAGATTCATATGAAGATCCAACGAAATACAGGAGTTTAGCTGGTGCTCTCCAGTATCTCACAATTACACGGCCAGACTTATCCTTTGCGGTCAATCAATTGTGTCAACATATGCATGCTCCAACATTGTCTCACTGGGAGCAACTAAAACGAGTGCTCAGGTATGTCAAAGGCACCCTCTCATTCGGCTTGCGTGTAACTCAGTCAAATTCTAGAGAGCTTCATGCTTTCTCTGATTCTGACTGGGCTGGTTGTCCTGAGGACCGTAAATCTACTAGTGGGTATGCAGTGTTTCTTGGCACCAATCTTATCTCTTGGGTGTGCAAGAAACAGAAGATAGTTGCAAGATCATCCACGGAAGCTGAGTATAAAGCCTTGGCTGATGTTTGTGCTGAGGTCATATGGATCATGTCCTTGCTGCGTGAGATCAAAATTGATGGCATCCTTACTCCCAAATTATGGTGTGATAATCTTGGTGCTACTTATATGTGTGCGAATCCAATTTTTCATGCAAGAACTAAGCACGTGGAGATTGACTACCACTTTGTTAGAGATAGAGTTGCCAATGGAGATATTCAGGTTAACTTTATTTCCACAAAAGATCAATTAGCTGATATCTTTACAAAAGCTTTGCCTAGTCCTAGATTTTCTTTTCTTAGGGACAAGCTTCAGGTTAGTAGTTTACCCTGCGCTTGAGGGGGAGTATTAGGACTCTCTGAGTTTGAGTCACGTTAGGACTAGCTATCCTACTCTACCTGAGACTCCCCTTGTATATATATCTCCCATTCCTCATCATTGTAATTGTTCAATTGAATCAATACAATATTCCGTTCTCATCGCATGCACCCGGCTGGGCACCATTGTGCGCACCCACTTCTTCTCTTCTGTGTTGTGAGATTCACAAAAAACTCACCCCTTGTAGTAGGATCTCAAATTTTCTCTCTCTTCCCTCACCTATGGTCTTCTAAAAACTGTGCAAAATGCACTAATGAGGATGCCATAAGTGGGACCACTTTTTTTTTTTTTTTTTTTTTTTTTTNTTTATCTCTCGCTAACTTCTCGATTGCACTGCATATAATAACACCTCTCGAACTAACCCAAACTCGTGCTAACTAAAAGGGGATAACATTTCCGCTGCGCATAAAACTTTGTCTTCACCTCGTGAGGTATCGAACCTAAACATCCTAAGTTCAATACACACGAGAGGTCGAAAAGATTTGCAAAATCTTATACAAGTCTATTCACCCCCCCCTCTAGACTTGTACCCCATCCCCTTGGGACCAACATCAACCACTCGCGTATGCTGATGCTCAATTGCCTGATCACATTTGTCTGTTGAGGCGTTCCTTATATGGCTTAAAGCAAGCTCCACGAGCTTGGTTTAATCGGCTGCATACTTTTTTACTCTCTGTTGGGTTTATAGCTTCAAAGACTGATGTGTCATTATTCTATTACTCTCGTGGTTCTGCATGTGTTTATCTTTTAGTATATGTTGATGACATTTTGGTAATGGGGACTGATGAGCTACTAGTGTCTGATTTACTCTCTAAACTGTCTAATGCTTTCAAAATTAGAGATCTTGGTGAACCTGGTTTCTTTCTTGGAATTGAGCTAGTCAAAACTAGCAATGGTGTTATTCTTTCTCAGCAGCGGTACATGTCAGACATCTTGAAACGGGCTGGAATGACTGATTGTAAACCTCTCGCCACTCCTATTTCTACATCGAAAACTCCATTGCTTAATTCAGATTCATATGAAGATCCAACGAAATACAGGAGTTTAGCTGGTGCTCTCCAGTATCTCACAATTACACGGCCAGACTTATCCTTTGCGGTCAATCAATTGTGTCAACATATGCATGCTCCAACATTGTCTCACTGGGAGCAACTAAAACGAGTGCTCAGGTATGTCAAAGGCACCCTCTCATTCGGCTTGCGTGTAACTCAGTCAAATTCTAGAGAGCTTCATGCTTTCTCTGATTCTGACTGGGCTGGTTGTCCTGAGGACCGTAAATCTACTAGTGGGTATGCAGTGTTTCTTGGCACCAATCTTATCTCTTGGGTGTGCAAGAAACAGAAGATAGTTGCAAGATCATCCACGGAAGCTGAGTATAAAGCCTTGGCTGATGTTTGTGCTGAGGTCATATGGATCATGTCCTTGCTGCGTGAGATCAAAATTGATGGCATCCTTACTCCCAAATTATGGTGTGATAATCTTGGTGCTACTTATATGTGTGCGAATCCAATTTTTCATGCAAGAACTAAGCACGTGGAGATTGACTACCACTTTGTTAGAGATAGAGTTGCCAATGGAGATATTCAGGTTAACTTTATTTCCACAAAAGATCAATTAGCTGATATCTTTACAAAAGCTTTGCCTAGTCCTAGATTTTCTTTTCTTAGGGACAAGCTTCAGGTTAGTAGTTTACCCTGCGCTTGAGGGGGAGTATTAGGACTCTCTGAGTTTGAGTCACGTTAGGACTAGCTATCCTACTCTACCTGAGACTCCCCTTGTATATATATCTCCCATTCCTCATCATTGTAATTGTTCAATTGAATCAATACAATATTCCGTTCTCATCGCATGCACCCGGCTGGGCACCATTGTGCGCACCCACTTCTTCTCTTCTGTGTTGTGAGATTCACAAAAAACTCACCCCTTGTAGTAGGATCTCAAATTTTCTCTCTCTTCCCTCACCTATGGTCTTCTAAAAACTGTGCAAAATGCACTAATGAGGATGCCATAAGTGGGACCACTTTTTTTTTTTTTTTTTTTTTTTTTGTTAAATGCGGAGAAATTGTACTCATATTTTTAATTTTTTGAGTAATTGTTATTTTTGTCTAACTTTTTTTCTTACGATCATATTTCGTTTTTAAACTTTGAGTTGAATAACTTTTTTTTTAGTCTTTATTAAAATTTGAAGACTCAACAGTTAAATTTCCTGAAATTTTACACTCGTGCATCAACTGTATAAAATTTTTTAACCCTATTCTTTTATCATTAAATTACAATTTCTTTCCCTCTAATTCTCTGCTTCTAACCAAACGCTTCGTAAGAAGAAGGTATATATGTAAAATTGGAGCACTAGGAATTCAATAAATTATTGGTTTTATATTTCTGCGAATAAATTCTCATATACGTAAGGAATATATGGAACTGAAATATGAAAGACAAACAACCTAAATTATCTCACGATGGTGGCGTTCTCGGATCGCCACCTTTCTCACGACAGCTTCATATAATGAAGCCACGTGGTTTGAGGTTTCTACACACATGTGCATGCCATTTTTGTCTGCACCTGTACGTGCAGCTAACTGTGAGCTGTGAGATGAAATTTGACTTGTTTCTATTTCTTTTTCTAGAAGGATGAAGAAATTTTTTTCTTTTGCTACCATTTTTATCATTTAATGTTTTTTTATCCAAATAATTTAGGGAAAATAAAATGTAAAATAAGTCGTTGAATTTTCTTTAAAAAATTTGACATTTTAATTTTAAAAAGTTACAATTAAACACGTGATTTAGTGAAATTGAGCAATATAATCAAGTCTTTTTTATTGGTAACCATCATGTTATCCGTAAAAAGATGATGACATAATTTTTTTATTTAATTTAACAAAATATCATTTTCGAGTAAAGAAAACAACGGCAATTTGACCGCCGAAATTTTCTCTTATAAGAAACAAACATTTTATTCATGATTTGTATTACGTTTTTCAGTATAAGTATTACATTTTTATATTGACCTGACATGTCTCACGGATAATAATTCGTGAGACGGCTCACACAAGTGTGGCCTTAAGTGTAATTAATATGACTCTAGCCCCTGGATGGGTTAGTATATAGCGGTTGATTACATGACCTCAAGTCATGGTTGGAGACTTGGAGGTGATAAGGTGAGAGTTCGAATCTCACCTCGAACATCATTGCTGTTGGGCTCTCTGGGGTGTAGTAGAATGTGGGTTGAACTCAAGCGGGAGACTAATTGAAAGACGACTCATGCGACTCCTCAGCTCTAGTGACTCTTGGGGCAGGGAACTGGAGGCACTTCCTTTAATGAGTCTTGGAGCGGGGGAACTAGGTATATAGGCTAAGATTTATCTAGCATAAAATGGGAAACCTATGTAGTAAAAGGGAAAAAAATTGTATGACTCCAACTACACGCAATTATTATTGCGTGGACCGTGATCCATACAGCAAAAACACATAAAGTACATTATTCTAATTCATAAAATATAATATTCTAACACATAAATTAAATTATTCTAATTCATAAAATGCATTATTCTAACACATAAAGTACATTATTCTAACTCATAAAATATATTATTTTACCCTAGAAATTTCATTCTAACACAAAGTACATTATTCTAACTCCTAAAATATATTATCTTACCTATAAAATTCATTATTTTAACACATAAGCGCGTAAAGCACGAGACTTTTCTTCTAACGTCAAAACGACATTATTTTGGACCGTGAACCACAAACCACGGCCCACACAAAAATTCCAACTATACGTCTACACGGCAGATTATTGTGTGGACCATGGTCCACACAGCTGTGTGGACCATAATAAAGTGTGCATTTTTAATGTACTAAATGTACATTATTTTTGTACTGAATGTACATTATTTTTATACTATAAAAATAATGTACATTCAGTACAAAAATAATGTACATCCCCTGAATATAATGTACATTATTTTTATACTGAATGTACATTATTTTTATATTGAATGTGCATTATTTGATAGTATGATCCACAATTGACGTCTACACCTCATCATGACCTAACTATTACGTACTGTTTTTTCTTTTATTAGTTCTTTTAAAATATTTTGAATAAAAATCTCTAAGCTAATAGTTAGAGTAATAATCACATTTTACTCTTTGTACTTTTAATGCACTTCATACTTCTTGACATGATAACAAATACTCTAACATTTTCCAATTGGACAATAAATTAAGGTATTGAAAATTTAAATTCATATTAAACAAAGTTTAAATTAAAAGTTTTACTTGAAACAAATATAATTCATTTTACTCTACATATTTTTGATTTATTCTAATTTTTTTAAGAAAAAAATTGCATCTTTGGTCTCTAAGTTATATATACCTGAAAGTTTGACAATATAATATCCTATGGATGAGATATTAACCTGCTAGATGAAATGTTAACCTGCTATCAGGTGAAATTGCATACATTTGGAGTGTTGAGTGTAGGGGTGTAAACGAGCTGAGCCGACCTCGAGTATAGGGTGGCTCGAGCTCGAGCGCGTTAAGGAAGGCTCGACTTGAGTTCGAGCTCAAGCTCGCCAATTTTCGAGCACCTCGAGTTCGGCTTGAGCCACTCGATTGTTCGAGTTCGAGCTCGAGATTAGTGTTGAACTCGAGTTCGAGTTCGATTTTGAGCTCAAATTTAACTTGTTTAGTTTTAAATTCATTTGTCAATTAAAAATAAACTATAAATTTTATATGTATATATATGTGTGTGTGTGTGTGTGTGTATATATATATATATATATATATATATGGCTCGCGAGCGGCTCGGCGAGCCACGAGTCTAAGACATTAGAGCTCGAGCTTAGTTCGATTATTAAACGAGCCGCTCGAATTCGATTCGAGCTCAAATTTGACCGAGCTCGAGCCGAGTTTTGACCGAGCGGCTCGCGAGCAGCTTGCGAACCGCTCGGCACATTTACACCCCTAGTTGAGTGTCTTATTTCACTTTTTTTCCGTTCAATGGTCAAATTGCACTTTCACGTTTCATTCAGTGGCTAATTTGAAGCTTATTCGTATTCCTAATTTACAATCAATTCACACTAATCAAGCTTTCTAATTAGGCCTAGGTGTATCATAATCACAATCACCCTATGGATGTTATATACTTATATATTAGATTATAATAATTTGAAAACGGATATTATATAAATTACAAATTAATAATACCAATAAGCAGCCCACCCTGAATTCTTGATAATCGCTCGGGCTAAAAAATGTTAGATATATATATCAGTAGTCTAACGATTAACTGAATATAAAGTCTATGAGAAAATTTAACCTCGTAGTAGTACAGTGGAAGGAGAAGCAAAAGTGATATTAATTTCCAACCATAGTTGATGTTTCTTGTTGCCTCTTGAACGGTAGACTTGGAGAGTATCTGTTAGTCGTTTTGTCCCAACCACAGATGATATATTAGTATTATTTTGAGTGTAGTATGAGTACCATAACTTAAGGTTTTATCACTACACCAAAAAGGTTATTTAGTGGCGGTTAATTTGTTATTTAGAGGCGGTTCAAAACCGCCACTAAACTATTTAGAGGCGGTTTTTCAACCGTGTCTAAATAGTGTGTCGCGAAGGATTTAGAGGCGGTTTTAGACAAGTGTGGGAATTAATGAAAAACTTATTTAGAGGCGGTTTTTAATGCATTTAGCGGCGGTTTTGTTATCGTCGCGAATAATCAATTATTTTTGTCTAAAGTTTAGCGACACTTACATAACCGCCACTAAATTATTTTATTTAATTTTACTTTAACTATTAGCGACGGTTAATAACCGCCGCTAAATTAAGTTTTAGTTTTTAAATTATTTCTTATCTAATTGTAATGAAAGTTTTTGAACTGACATTAAAATTTTTCATTGTATTTTAATTTTTATTTTTATAATCCTCATCAAATTAATTTTTTTTTTTTTTTGGTAAACCTCTACATTCAAATTTGCATGGCAACCACAAACAAACTCTATATATACATTTAATTGAAAAGAAAATTAATTGTAATGAATATTTGTCAAATAATATCAAACAATATTCATGTACAACCAACCGTCTACATATTAATTGAACTGTATACATAACTGAAAAATATTGTAAATGAAAAATATAAAGCAACATAGATGATGAAATATCATTTTTCACCCTCGATGAGAATTGAGAGTCATAACTTTTCCTTGTAGTATTGTGAATCTTCGAGAACTCAAACAACTGAGGAGCTTGGAGAGTATGGCAGTGGTGGTATGTATTCATACAACCTTCAGCCTGAATACCCTACAACAGATAATATACCCTACATTTCCTGTTTAAGTAGAAGAGAATGTGAATAACACAATGGATTTTGATAGGATTCCAACTTCATCCTCATCCTTCTCAAGAAGTGAAGTAATAGCAGTCAAACTGTAAATCAGCAAATGAATAGGTTGGACCAGATCACATAAAGACAATATTTTACAAAAGTGAAGTTATTCTACCACACAAGAAGTGAACGACCCCCTCCTTTGTCCCCTGCCAAGCGCAATAAAAAGGAATTGAAAATCAATATAAACAAATTAGAATGCTAATGAAGTCAGCAAATGAATTTTACTAACCTTAAGTTTGAAACTTGATAAGGGGACAGTATTACCATCATTAATGCAATAATTGGAAGTTTCATTTCACCTGAAAATAAAGAAGTTGGATGGCCAATCTCAGGTATCTTTAATATGAGCATCTTTGACAACTCAAAATTGGTATTGCCACTTGTTCGGTTCAATTTCCATGCAATGTAGTAAGACAACTGATTTTATCAATTCTTAAATGTTATTCTTTTCCTTCTATTTTCCCTTCTAAAAATGTTAGGAGAATAAGATTTATTTTTTGAAACAAGATTAGTAGTATTAACTTTAGAATTTGAAATTTCTCGTTATGAAAAAGATGAATACTACAACATTTTTACTTGTTAAAGAAATGAAATAAAATGCCAAAGAAGAAAACTTGTTCAATATTAGGCTCAATATGGGTGACGTCCTCCGTGTTCATTTCATTGTCTTAAGTTAACAAGCAGGAAAAAAGCCTAGAATTTCTATCTTACATTTCTAAGATTGCTAAAACAGTCAACTCCATGTTTCAAATAATGTCGATTGGGCATACTATAATATTTAATTAAAGATTGACCAATATAACAAAGCACAGAAACTGCCATAAAACTTACTAGGAAAGAAGAAGAAAAGGAGAATAAGCAGTACTGAGAATGCTGTCCAAAAGCCATACTCACCCCTGCGAATCAATGTTCAATTTGTTTATTGAGGCTAGGAATTTAATAGCATACACTCACCATGACGATAAACCACAAAAATTAAGGAGAGAGGCCTAAAGTATAATATGTTCAACATTGTCCACTAGAAATTTTATTTAATACTAACAAATATCCAAAATACTGAGATTGTGATGTACAGCGTGTTGTACAATGTCATGTTTAGAAAAGTAAAAAATGAAACAATATACCTGAAGAATGATCTCCGGTGTTAAGTTAAAGGTAAATCCTATTTGGCTGAATAAACAACAAAGATAAGTATAATAGTGTCACAACTCTGCATAAGAATGTGAAAGGACGGACAAAACATGTAAGAATAACAAATTTAAAAAAGTATCATACAATTTGGGCCTGTTAACAACAGTATAAAAAAGAAATAGCCAACAGTATAACAACAGTATATTGAGATTTGAGAAAAAATAAAATTGTTTACTGGGATCAACTTCTCAGCTTGACAAGTTTAATCTTTTTCTCTTCTCAAAATGGCCTGTTTGAGCACTTACCAGAGCAGCGACAAGCCTTTGAGCAACTTTTGGACTGAACCCTAAAGGATAAGAAATTTAAATATCCGCATAAAGCTCCTTGTCCAAAGTCTCCTTTGCCAAGCTTTCTTTCTATCTTGTATACTGGTGAACAACCTACTTGAACCGGCTTGTAGCAAAGAAAAGCTTAGATGCATCTTAAGATGAACTCTGAATTACATGAATGGATGGATTGTGTAAAAACAGAGATTATACTCAAAAGATTACTGTAAAAATTGTTAATAATTCATACATTCAGATTCTGATGTTGAACTAAAACAGATTTAGTGTTGTTTACGAAGAGGCAGCAGATAACTACTATCTATAGAAAATCTTCATAAGTCACACATATGAAGCATTCCCAAACCTATAAGGTCTGAAAGTCTGAAACACACAGTTTTTCTGCACAAAAGTCTAGTCCCATAAATGGAATAGTGAAACTAAGCATACTAACAAATTTCTGTGATTTTAGTCAAGCATTTCACCCTCCATCTATTAGACTATTCCAATTATTTTAGGTTGTTAGCAGCCATTCCAATTGTAATTATAATTAAGCATTCTCTGATTCAGTACAAAAATGTCACACCCAAAGAAACCATGATTCTTTTACTGGCTTTAACTTCATATAAAAATGCAATTTTTTTCTGAATGATGTAAATAAAATTTTATTAAATCAATGAGTCATACAAAAATGAAATACTCTACACAAACGCAAAATCAGTACTAGAGAACATGCTTGAAATCATCCTTATTTTTTTCCCACAACATTGTTATTAACCTCAAGAGCATTTTCACAAACAGGTAACAGGCAAACTAGTGTTCTATTACTAGAGAACATATTGAGACTAATTTTACAAAACATAAAAAATATTATGCACTTCTTAGAGCCTGATTTCTGGAAGTTGAAGGAATATTAACACAAATCCTCTTTTCTCCCCTCAAATATCCAGATTAATACTTACACTCTCTACCCAAAAAGATCAAAGCAGTAGTTGTATAAAATTGAAAACTCAAATAATTGCAATTAAAATATCAAATATGAATGATATAGCACTTAATTACCTTGGACCTGCGAACAATGAAGAAGGATCAGAGCTGAGGGCACAACCGCGACCTTTGACGATGACTACGATGGAGGCCGCAGCGGTGACAACGGCGATGACCGTGGCCTGCTGTACAAAGACCGGCGACGAATCCGCCGATTGAGCTGAGTGCGAAGAAATTGCCGACGAACCCTGCTACAATCGCTATGTTTCATACATTTGGGCGAAGAGAATGAGAGAGGGGGAATAGTGAGAGACTTTAGGGATTGAAGAATGAGAGACGGGATAAGAGACTGAATTTTAGTGATTTAACAGTTAAGAATGGAGGATATATACATTATACAAGGAAAATTTTAAAAGAAGGGAAAGTTAGCGCTTATTGTTAGTGAGGGTTTATATAACCGCCGCTAAACACTTATTTAGCGGCGGTTATAATAAACTGCTGCTAATATTCTGTCATTAAATGACTGTTTTTTAGTAGTGTATATAATGAATATTATATATTCCATCAATATAGCCATATATGCTTTATATTATATGCACATAATCTGACTGACTAACAATTAACTTCTAGTTATTCGGTCTAACCAATATATATATATATATATATATATATATATATATATATATATATATATATATATATATATATATATATATATATATTATACAAGAAATCCAACATTTTCCCAATTGGTGTAATAAGCACTAGCACAACCTTCATCAAAGAACAAAACATATGAATTATGGACATGTCCTCTATTTGACAGAGTAGTATCTTCTATACCGCATCACATGCATTTTAATTCCCAACTTAATTAGGTCTTTTATGAACAAACCCAATGTTTATTCTTGGTACCTTAAGGGATGTTTATCAAGATAAAATATATTTGCAACTGAAAAGAGAAAACAATCCAAATTGTACAAGCATGTCTTAAGTAGTAGAGATCTCTTAATGTTAGCATAATGCAAACTATATTCTATGACTTGTTTATAACTTAACTTAATCACTACCTCTAACGGCTAAGAGATTTAAGTTCACACATCTGTTACTCTCGCTCATTAAAATAGTCAAAAGATAGTTTAATGGCAAAAGCATTCTAACAATTTAGACAACAAACTAAAACTCTAAGTCCAAAATTTGTAATTTTAAACATACACCATAACATCCCCAAATAACTTCAAGGTCCACTTTAAATGCACTGAACATTATGAGTCTTATTTATATATCTTACAAAATTGTCTTGAGTCTTTCAAAATAACTCATGATCAATTTTGAAGAGACTAAAACCTCTATTAGTTGCTAAATAATTTATTAAATGATAGTACATTGTACTACAAATTAATGATTTTGTTCTAATAAACTCTTTAGTATTGTTACAACATTTTAATAAATATGTTGCACAGCCAGATGTTCCATAATTTGAACTTATGAATTTATAAGAACAAAACCAAAATTAATACTTGTGAAATCTTTTGGACTTACTGTTTGACATACAATTGAATTTGCGATGTACAGAGACAATTAAATTCATAATCTTTAGTGGAGTATCTTAATGATATTTCTTTTCTAAATGATCACTCCCGCTGATCAAGTTATTCTTCAGTGAAATTAATGATATGCACACTCATAATCGATTTGACTAACTAAATAATGAGGATATAATTCCCACCATTAGTTGGGCATACTAAATAATCAATTTTGGTTCCAATAATTATTGTTCAACTAAATGATAACTAATGAGGACATTAATTTACCACCATAATTGGACATACTAAAAACAAAATACACCTTCCAAAACCAAGTTGGAATTTAGCTCATAAGATATATTTTATTCTTGAAATCCAAAAGAGGTATATCATATCACGTAGCTTACTATATACTTAGTCCAAAGAACCAAGCAAGCTTCGTGGATCGACTACTAAATGTGGTTAAACATTGAAAAATAACTAAATACATGTTTTGCCAATGCAAATCAGGACACTTAGAATTATAGTTGAGCTAAATTTATAAATTCTAAGAAACTGTGATAAAAGTATTATCCAATGGGTTGAGAGATTTATTGATATAAAACTTGCTTGTAAACTAAAGTTTTAATTCTATTAAATTCAATTAAACCTCTTATGATAATATTTTTTTATATCTTGATTACCAGATAGCCAGAAGAATCTAATGACATAAAACCTGTATGTGGGCTAAAATTTTAATTCAATTAGATCTAACTTGAAATTTTATGATGAAACAATTATCAAATGACTTGAAAAATTAAGTGACATAAAACTTGTCTGTAGGCTAAAGTTTTATTTAATAAGATCCATTACAACCATTATGGTAAAGCTTAAGAAATCATGTTCATTTTCTTAATCCCTATGGGTAAATTAAGAAATATGATCTAATGTTACATCATAAAATTAAACTTCACGATAGAGTTGGAAATTATTTACAAATAACCACAAAGTAAATAAATTGATTTATTCTATCATCAATGATAAAACTATCAAACTACATGCATTCCGATACATAATTGCATGTGGGCTAAATTATGATATCATGGCTCAGTATTTCATTATCTCAATTAATCATACAAATATAACGAAATTGCCTGTGGGCTGAATTTCATCATATTACATACAACTAATCACAACTCATATGTCCAAAACTTTATGTGATCAATGCAAATAACTTAATATATAATTTTAATTGATTAAGGATGTTATGACTACTCCCTAACTAACTAAAATTATACGATCACTAGATAATTATCAAGTCCTTGCCTAATCTTATTAATGTGAGTGAAACTTAATAATCTTAGCTAGTTGAATATATATGCCGTTGTTATTCTTTAATAAGTTTAATTAACCAAGATCGAAAAAACTTAGGAGAATTCAATAAATTAAAGATGCTATGAATATTCTTTAATTAAACGAAATCTAATCACATTGGTAATGAATACTTAAAATTTTAACAAACAGATTATACCATTCCAAATATACTCCCAGAAAAATTGGTAAAAAACAAAACATCATTAAATACCAACTCCTTAGATAGAGTATCAATTTAAGGGGACTAGGGGCACAAGATACTTTTTAAGCCAGAGCCATAGAACTAGCATGCCTCCTCGATTCATATACATTTAATGTATAACTGTTTGGGGTATAAACAAAAAATTGTAGGGTTCACCTATAAATAAGGCTTTAAATGGTGAACTAAATTAACGGATTAAACGTGTTTTAATTCAGGCGGTACCGCAACTAAAATTTAAGCATAAGTCCAACTTAATAAGGAACTAATATATAATTTCTCCCTAAATCATGCATTGCTAAAGGCATAATAAAATTTCATAATTTAAAAAATAGAATATTAAAATATGCATAAAATTAAACATTAAACTCATAATTCAAATAAATTGCATGACTTAAAACAATTTTAACATGAATATATAACATTAATATTCAAACACTAGTATGAGCTCAAACCAAAAGGAACCAAACATTTTGAATAATGATGTAATGGATATATACTTTGAAAATTTTCAAACTGTAAGCCCATGGTAAAATGTTTTAATGCATAAAACCAAATTGATGCGAAATAGACGACAAATTATGCTATGGATTCGGGTCTATGTTCACAAGTTTAGAATTCTATGTTCACAAATTTAGAACTTTATGTTCACAATTTTAGAACTCTATATTCACAATTTTAGATCTCAATATACAAAATTACATTATTCAATATTACTCTATATTCAAAATTTAAATTGTGTTATACTGTTGAACATAAAGTTTTGATACTGTTAAACATACACTTATAAAATTGTGAACATAGAGCTATAAAATTGTGAACATAGAGTTATGAAATTGTGAATGTAGAGCTATGAAATTGTGAACATGAAATTATGAAATTGTGAACATGAAATTATAAAACTGTGAACATGAAGTTATGAAATTGTGAACATGGGGTTATGAAATTATGAATATATAGTTATGAAATTGTGAACATAGACCTGGGTCCATAACAACTGCAAATAGACTGACTTTACAAATTATAACAATATCAAGACAAAAGAATATGTTATTATTTGTAAACCAAAATCTCACAAACTCTGATTGCACAATTAAATTTAATATTGTGCACTTTAATATGATTGAATGAATGAAACAATCAAAAGTATGCAAATACACCAAATATTCAATTTAAAGTCTAAAAACATTAATGTCTAGAAAATAATAATGTCTATAATATTTTCTTAGCTGAAACATTGCCACATAAATATATTTGCAAATAGAGACCCACCCCCACCCACATAAATATATTTGCATATATTATTTTAATAGGAAATTTTTTTAATATACATATATGTATATATTTTATTAGTTGATTAATTAGTGATTTATTATGTGTTTTTATTATTTATTTACACTTTTAGGATGTACATTTGCTTATTCAAATGATCAATTTTGGAATTGGAAAAATTAAAGTTAATATTTATTCTTTAATTCGTAATTTTGAGTTTCGTCCTCATACCTCTTTATCTAAAAAAATGTTTTCAATAAAATAATTGACAACTTTTATTGGATAAAAAAGTGATAAGCAAGATTAAAATAAAAGTACATTTATTATTGTATATATTTTGTGTTATGTGAAATTATATAAAGTACTAATTGATATCGATGTCAATCGTTTTTGTACAATTATATAGTTTATACATGATTACACCTCATAACTTAATACCATAATAATATTAATGTAATCATTAATTAAAATATTAACAGTGATAAGAAACATTATAGTCACTGTTAACACTTAATAACAACAACCAAATTATGGTAATACACCTCTTAATGTTTCCATATTTTAAAAGATAAAAATGTGACTATTTCAAAATAGCGGTTAATTATAACTATAACACTAATTACCAATAATAATAATAATATATGGTAATTAATAGTTTACCTCAATGATGTAAACCGCATCTCTCCACGGTAGAGACAAACAGCAGGCGAAGAAAGTCTCCAAAATTCTCCCCATTTTTGCTGATAGTGAGTTGAGCTGACTCGTCGATGCTAGTAACCTCGATGTAGCGCTCAATGGTACGTAAAAAGTTATTGGTAGCACGTAATTACCATTAACAATAATCACCAAATATGTCATCTTTTCTGTGAGCCAAATATAGTAGATTACAAAGAAATAATAATTATTATGAAAGGTAATAAACGATATTAGCCCTGAAAACTTAAGAACAACAATTAATAATATCAATTAATATAACTAGAATAAAGGCAAAATTGTGATTAAATAGATGCCTAACGCCAATCTCATATCACTCCATAATAATTAACCAAAATTATAATGCCTCTTAGGGAGACAAAATTAAGGGTAATAGCCAAATTACCATTGCAAAAGTAATATACCAACTATATTACTTACTATTATTAAAAAAATTAATATTATTATTAAAACCCTGAAAACTATTTATACATACTTAGATTAAAAAAACATAATCAACTTAAATAATAGTTATAATCATTAATGGTCAAAACAATAATTTCTGTTCTTAATGGCTCAAAATAGGCCAAGGACAATAATTATAGTACTTAATCGCTCAAATTATGCCTATGATCTTTAATGGCCCAAGTAAACTATAACATGGATGGAAAACGATCTAATACTAAAATCAGTTGTTATGCTATGGACCCGGGTCCACATTGTAAAGTGGACCCTGGTCCAAAATAGCGTCGTTTTGCTTCAAAACGACGCTGTCTGAATTTAAAAAAAAATTGATTCTTTCCTTACCGTTAACCTGCCGTTTGCCTTCAGAATTCGTTTCTCTATATTCATAATTTTTGAACTCTATATTCACAATTTTTGAACTGAATATATTCACAATTTTAGATCTCAATATATAAAATTACAAAACTCAATATTCATAAATTCTGAACTCTATATTCACAATTATAAAACCCTATATATTCACAATTTCATAACTCTATATTCACAATTTCATAACTCTATATTCACAATTAAAGAACTCTATATTTACAATTACGGAACTTTATATTCAACAATATAACACAATTTTTGAATCTATATTCATAATTTTAGAATTCTATATTTACAATTTTTGAATTCTATATTTACAATTTTTGAACTCTATATTCACAATTTTTGAACTCTATATTCACAAAAAAAAATATTATTGGTTAAGGAAACAGTGCAACTAACGACACCATTATTTCAGACGCGTGTTTTGGACCTAGGTCCATATTGCAAGGTGGACCCGGGTACATAGCATAATTTGCCTACTCAAATAGAATCAAACTTAATATTATTGCTTACATAAATACCAACGACAAAATATGGTAGTTAGTAATAATTTTTATTTTTTTTTTGAAAATAATTAATAATAATTAAAACTTAATAAACATGTTATATGTAAATAGTGTTACAATTATTATAAAACTAGTGTTTTACCCGCGCGATGCACAGAAATAATTTTGTTATTATGAATTCAAATAAAAAAAGTTTTAAAATGAAAATATATTAAAATGTACAATATAATAATATAGTTGAATTTTCATATATTTGGTCAAGTATCTATTATCGTAGCATACAAAATTAAAATTCTGTATGATTAATATAACCTCTAATCATGTACATATTTAGATAAATTTACATAATTAAATTGAATTATTCCTAATCATATTTCATATACTTCGTATATTATAATTCTAACAATATGAATAATAACAAAGAAAATTTGTTATTGTGGAGTGGGTTCGAGCCTCAGTGGAGGCAACTGTTGACTCGTTGTGCTTCAGTAGGTTGAAAAAGTAGCTATGAACAGATACTACATTGTAACAGAGTCAGTAGTACTCAAAAAAAAAAAAAACAAAGAAAATTTACTTAGAAATTTAAAAAATGTAAATTTAAAATTTTGTAGATGTGATTTTAAACTCTGATCGGACGCATTTTCTTATATGATTGTGTAATATAGTGTATATACAAATAATATTTATTAATATGTATATATGCAAGTTCTATAATATAATTTCGGTAATTATAATTTATATTGATATATTATAATTAAAATAATTAAATTTAGAAATTAAAAAATAGTATTTTAAAATATAAATATTTATGAACACACTGTTAATTTTATAATTTTATTTTTTATTATATTTTATATTTTATTAATTATAATTAAGAAAATTACATTTACAAATTAAAAGAATTTAATTTTTAAATTTATATGGATTAATGTAGTGCCTAACTATATTACATATTTAGACAAATTTTTAAATATTTTTGAATTTTTAATTTAGAGTATGAGTTGTACTCAAAAAAAAAAAAAGTAAGAGTATGAGTTTGGACATATTTTAAAATAATTTGTTTTAAGAAGTAACCATTGTAGTAATTAACGTGTATAATTATGCCAGTAATCACAATTCTATAAAAAATGTGTATATATTTTCATATTATACAAAATACTATAAATATAATATATGTCTACATAAATGGATAAAAAGAGAAATTTATAATTTTTTTATTATACAGATATTGATAAATACGGAGTATTATATATATTTTTTGCTTGCATGAAAAAATATTCTTATTTTAAATTTTACATTGATATCTGAGTTTTGTTTTAGAATCTACTTTGGTGATATTTTAAACTTTGAGTAACACTTAGTATGAGACCGTTTCATGGGTTTCAATCTGTAAGACGGGTCAGATCTTTTGATTAATGGACCAGACATTTGACCTCGTTAATTAAATATCCGACACATCTCACGGATTGAGACACATGAGACGATTTCACACAAGTTTTTGCCTTAAACTTTTGTTTGTTATCATAAATAGTAAATAGATGTTTGGAAACCATTTAGTTTTGTTTCTAAATATTTTCCAACCCATAAGTGTAGCACAATCAAAACCTCTCTAGATCATCATTTAAATAATAGGTCCATAATAGGATTTGTGGTTCAATATTTATAGATCTATGATATATTTTTAACTAATTTATTGAAAGTTTCTTTCTTTTAGTTCTATTATCTCTTATTCTTCTTCATTTTAAATTGATAGATCTCGAGACGATGCATCATTCTTAAATATGTGAATTTCAATTAATTTAATAACATTATATTTAAATGTGAGACATTTACCCAATAACATTATATTTTCTTCAAACTCCGCAAATGTAATTTAGTTCAATTAGTTCATTTTTATGTTAGTTTTTCTTCAGTTATGTTATTAAACTAAATTAATTTGTTTTGGGCTCATAATATTTAAATAATAACTATTATTTTCAATTTGTAAATTTTTATAATTTATGGTATTTTATAAATTTGTTTACAGCATTTGTACTACAAAATTTTTAAATTAATGCAATAATACTTATATTTGTCATGATAATGATATATATACCTTTCACATTTTTTAAACAATGAAAATCAATATCATTTATGTAGGGAGGAATTTATATATAGTAGTAATAATATCATAGTTATTTTTAGAAGCAAACAAATTGACATGCAACAATTTTTTTTTCCGCGAACTTTCGACATGCAACAATGATTCAATATGTATATATGTATTATATTCATTATTTTCTCTTTTTAGCAATATATATATGAAGGAAAAAATACCAAATAGAAATGAGATTGTAATTGATATATTTTATTTTTTACTCTGTAACAATGTTTCCCAATATGTGCATGGAAAGGTTAAAAAGTTATTTAAGTTAAAGAAATTTAAATTAATAAATTTTATATATATATATATATATATATATATATATATATATATATATATATATAATCCTATTACCATTAAATTACCATATTATATTTAAAGACTTTAAAAAGGATAGAGATCTATATTTATAGCAATATAATGATAGAAAATAGAATTAAAAATAAAAATGAGATTGCATTTGATTTATTTTTGGTTCATTTTGCACCAAAGTGTACTTTTATTCGCATGAAATGTTTAAAAATGAATTATTTCAATCGTCATACGTAATTTAACTATAGAATTAAAAAAAGATATATAGCTAAACTTGAACCAAATAAAATTATTTTAATGTTATTATTTTTTGAATTGAAATTCAAAACAAATAAAAAATTTTAAAAATATCTATAATATTAAAATATTAAATTAAATAAAAAAATTTAGTTTTGTATAAAGAATTTAATTTTAATTAATTTAATAGACTTAAAATAATAAATGTTAATTTCAATTCTATATAAAATATTAACTTCGGCAGGACCAAGTTGATCAAAAGCTTTCAACATGTATGTCATGTTTGGAAAATCGTTGTTATTATACTGGAAGACTATGGTAGAATGCATGAACTTGATCTTGTATTTGTGATGCGTAGTTTTATATCTCATGTCATTTGTTGCAACAATAAAATTTTTAATGGAGTAGATATGACCCTCAGAAAAGATTTTTTTAAATTCATCAACTTGACCCTTTTTTATGGATGCATGTATACACGTACCCTAAATTACAAAAAAAAAAAAAAAAAAAAAAAATTTGATGAATATATATATACATTTATATGTGAATATGCTAATGTATAACTAACATA